>NC_065516.1:11970689-12066697 GCF_006386435.1 Epinephelus moara
GGGTTTTTTTTTTACAGGACAATATCTAACAGTGAATTTGCCACTCTGTCTATTTCTTACGTGACAGCTGCACATTGTACAACTCTCATCAACTTTGATGCAGCAGATTGAAATGTTATACTAAGAACTGCATTTCCGTACACTGACACTGTCCCATTATAAAGGAGACATGGAATTTACTTTAGTTTTAGCTAAATCAAAGTGAAATGACTGAATGTTATCTGTGATGAATACCAACAGACCAGTCAATTTCAAAATGTGTTCTATTAGCTGAAACATACCAGAAGTGTAAAATGGACTTCAGCAAATCAGGACCAAACATAAAATAACATAATCTAAAGTGGTAACGTTATGGTATGGTTTGAAGGAATTATACCGATTCAATCTAAGGTTACACGGCTACGTGACTGTACTGTAAATCACACCATGCTGGGAAAACTTACTTTGATCCTGATCACATATTTGCATGGCTGAATTAAGGTCAGCTAACAGTTATTTGCAAGTGATAAAATGTAGTCTGCTGTGTAATCTTAGTCTGGGTTTTTCCTTTTCTTTTTCTNGTTACACGGCTACGTGACTGTACTGTAAATCACACCATGCTGGGAAAACTTACTTTGATCCTGATCACATATTTGCATGGCTGAATTAAGGTCAGCTAACAGTTATTTGCAAGTGATAAAATGTAGTCTGCTGTGTAATCTTAGTCTGGGTTTTTCCTTTTCTTTTTCTTTTTTGTTTTGTTTTTTGCAAATAATCATTGTGATTGCATAAAAATGAAATTCAATCACACGGATCATGTGAAGGAAATATAACCTGCTTCATTCACACACATACTCACTCTGACCTTGTCACATATTGACGTTTGGTCATGGACTTTCCATATCCAGATATGATATGAAAGGTACCCTGGGTGTGTTGGTTGTTGATGTTCTGGGACACCGTGTCAAGTTCTGCCTGTTACATGCATTGTCTTTTCTCAAAATACACTTCTGTCAAAATAATTTCTTTGTTATGACTTTTAAAGTAACAGAGATCAGAGCCGAAGTATCAAAGTTTAACAAAGTTTTATTTTCTTGTACAAGAAGGAGCGTTTCACAGTGCAACACACAAGGTGAGGTTACAGAGAAAAAGGCAGAAACGGACAGGAAAATTCTCCTCACGGCCCTGCTGCCCCGGCGGCCATAAATCTGTGTCAAGAAGTGTTTCAATCACATGTGTATCCTTAATCATATTTCAAGAATTTTAAAAACATCAAGTCTGACAATAATCATTGCATATGAGCATTTCTTATGCCTTCTAAAAAATAAAAGAACTTGTCCCTGTTCGGGCGCCAAAATGTCAAAAGAATTTCTTCATAATGACTTTTAAAGCAACAGAGATCGGAGCCGAAGTATCAAAGTTTAACAAAGTTTTATTTTCTTGTACAAGAAGGAGCGTTTCACAGTGCAACACACAAGGTGAGATTACAGAGAAAAAGGCTCGCTGGAGAAGCATTTGCTATCAGCTAATATACAGCACAAGTGTGTGGGGAAGCTCGGATATTTCAGTTCTCCATCAAGTACACATAGATAACGTCACAATCATCTTCAGTCTCTCTGTTGGAACAATACCCTGCCTGTCTGGCCAACCAAAATGGCCTGTCCTTGACTTGTCTCCAATCCGAGCCTCCCTGTCCTCCCTTACAGATACAGAGCTGATGAATCTGCTGACGTTGTGGTGTTTAAGTACAAAACAGAAACAGTATCCTACTGATCGGTACACAGCGTACATACACAGCGTGATCATAATTTTTATAACAACTTCCATTTTCACAGGAAATTTACCATTTCTCTTTCCTCTCTTCAAGATGTTAACGCACTACGTTGGTACAACACAGCGAATTGCTGTTTTTTTCCTCCAACAACTAATACGTGGTTGGGTTTAAAAAAAAAGAACAGGGCTTGGCTTTATAATCTTGTGTTGTGTGATGGAGATGTGTGTTTTCATCAAAGTGAAATGAATTTTATTGATTGAATGTTATCTGTGATATATACCAACAGACTAATCCATTTCTAATTGTGTTCTAGCAGCTGTAACATACCAGCAGCGTAAGACGGACTTCAGCAAGTCAGGAGCAAACATAAAAACACAATCCCAAGTGGTAACGTTATGGTATGGTTTGAAGGAATTATACCACATTTCATATGCATGTAGGCTAAATGTCATAGTGATTAATACAATGTATCCTTATACAACGGTAATTATGGTGTCTAACAAACTAATGTTAAGATATACAGATTAGGTTTAGGCAAGTAAAGTTACCTGGGTTAAGTTAAAAAATAAATATTGTGATGATGTACCTTAAACTAACTCTAGGATCACTTGTCTGTTTCCTGGGGGAAAGTCCTGTGTTGTTTGACCCATCCACCACCACAACCTGACTTCTTATACAGACTTTCGGTCTATATGCTACTTACATCTTCACTTCCGTCAGCCTATTGGTCACGTAATCGCAGCCTTTTTAGCAGCCATTTTTATTAAGTAAATTATCAATATAAGAAATACAAATTAAACTTTGGGTAGCCTACCAGATTAATATAATCAATTGCTTTTTCAGTGCACTAGATACATTTTGCTGCTGGAAAAAATGGCTGAAGTGAGAAGAACAGACTGAAAACCTTATCTTATTAGACAGAACAGATATAATTTACAGTTGAAAAAAGGTAAGAAATCGCAATATATTGCAATGTATTTTATTGCAATACTCATCATATTGCACCATATTTAAAATTTGAATAATATCATATCATGGATCCTCTGGTGATTCCCACCCCTAGCTTATACACAAATTGCTGGCCCATTTTTGTAGTATATATATAGTGCATGAGAACAGGCTGATCAATAACATAGTGAACTATTATTGCAGGCTACCTGCGTTAATGAAGGCTACTAGAGTCAGCATGGACAAATGGACCAGAGAGCATGAAAACATTCAGTAGTTCAGTAAGAGCAAATAAAACAATATAATTCTTATTCAGATTTTAAGCATTATTGATACAGTGTGGGTTCCCCTGGAAAAAACAACAAGATGATGCACAGTCTGCACTACTGTTATTGCAAGGCTTCATTTGGTGGCATAACTAATGTAATGTTAATGATACATCGCTCGCATTTATGAGGTATTACTTCATTTGAAAATTGACCTTACAGGCCATTGACAATTAGAGTGGCACTATTTCCAAATGAATTGATTATTGAAAGGCACATTTTAATCAATTTCCAGCCAGAACTGTGAATAAAATCTAGTCCCGACCAAGTACGCAGTGCAGCATAAGTTACCATGGTGATCTACCCAGATTAAAAGAAAGCCGCTTTCGTACCTTCATACCTCACTAACCCACCCCACTCTTGTTACAGTACATCCCTGTGGCAGTACTCCAAACTGCTTCTGTGGTAGTTCCCACTACAGTAAGTGTCTGTAGGACTGGAGGAGCAGCAGGAGGTCAGCCCATAGGAACCTAGCTTGGGAACTGGAGGGTTGCCAGTTCAAGTCCCTGTAAAGGCCAAGCATAGAGCTGGAGAGGTGCCAGTTCGCCTTTCTACATTTAATGCATGTATAGGTCCTGTTTGTGCATGCGTGTATTTCAGGCCTGTGTGTTTCCCCTTAGGGATTAATAAAGTATATCCTCTTCTTCTTACACTTTGCTGAAATGACACACACACACACACACACACACACACACACACACACACACACACTCACAAGGAACACTAGCCCTACCGTTGTGGCTGGTAACAAATCAAGTCACTTTATGGCTTATAAATCAAAGCTCTTTAAGATAGCATGAAGGAAGTAGAAACTTATTTTGGTTTGATCTCCATACCTACCACCGTTTATGACCAGATAAAGAAAAGCTTTGACGTAGGAGCTCCAATCTAAGGTTACACGGCTACATGACTGTAAATCACACCAGCTGCCAAGGCTGGAAAATATTGACTTTGATCCTGATCCTATGTTTGCATGGCCGAATTAAGGTCAATTTAAGGTTAATGACAAGTAATAAAATGCAGTCTGGCGTGCAATGTTTGTCTAGGTTTTTCTTTTTTTGTGTTGTTTTTTGGCAATTTGAAATAATCAATGTGACTGCATAAAATTAAATTCAATCACATGGATCATGTAAAGGAAATATAACCTGCTTCATTCACACACAAACACAAAGAAGTCAACATTTCAGATGCAGGCGAATTTACGGAAAGCACCCACCATGTAACCGAATACACACTTATTCACAAAAAAAGCTCCATTTGGAACCTCCCTCCGAGATCTCTATTCCCGGCAGCGAATCTCATGGGTAGCCTATCCCAAACAATACACAGCCACTTCACCTTCACACCTGTTCCTGTACTCCTTCAGCAGATCCTCAACTTCCTGTCTCTGGTGAAATGAAGCTGCTCTCTATTCTTACGCTGGCTCTTCTTTGGGTGACTGTTCAGGCAGCAGGTTAGTCATTGTTTGCAGAACAACTGAGATTACAATCACTGAAGAATGTTCACAGATAAAATGTTTGCATATCCATATGTATGGTTCTGCAAATTAAAATACAAATTCTTATCCTGATTTACTGCATGTACTTGCTGTCTTTATGTCGGAGTGAATGCCTTGCCAAACTGCATGCTAAATTTGAGCAGTGTTTGTTGTCTTGCGTACGCAGAGGGTAAAAAACTTTAAAAGCACAAGTTTAAAATGACCATGATGATGATATCTCCAGGAAGGTTAATAGGGTTGTTGATCACTATAAATTAACAAAAACTCCACAGTTGCAGTTGCGATATAAAATAGATGACTGACAGCTCTCTGCATCATCAGATGTGTTTAAAGCTGCACTAATCAAAATATTCACATAGGTAAAAATGACTTTGTGTTGTTAAAGGGATTGCTCATGGTGAGAAAGACGTACTTATCACCTGACTCTGCAGTTCCCCTCAGTGCTACAGAGTGTTTTTAGCATCTTTCAGCTTATTGTTTTGGTTTTCTGGTCTGCAACTTGATTTCTAATCAGAATTACAACATAGCGCATTAGCTAATGTTAGCTTTGATCGCAAAACAAACTGGAACAAACCGTTTAAGTGTCATCCTCCTTTGTAAAATTGGCATAGTAATTAACCACAAAGCCGACCATCCCACCTTCAGCAATCCTGTCAGATCATCCATCACATGAGTGAGAGCATATGGGTCGGCTAGTCTGGTCCCGTCGGTACGTGTTTACAATTTCAAGTGACACTCACAGTCTAACCCTAACCCTCTCACAGAGCTATGTTTTGTTTATAAACCAGAGCAAGTTTTAGATTGGGGGTTGGAATTGTACATCATAAGTCACTCGACATTAAAGAATTGCATGTTTTAAAATTACTTATTTATATTTTATGATTTTTATGAACTTTTGTGATTTCCCTTTAATTGTTTTTATTGTTCTATGTACTTTTATTGAGTTGTCATTCAGCACTTTTGCATGCATTTATTTATTTATTTATATATTTTAAAAGCACTTATTAATCTTTCTTTTATGTCGGTTTTCTTAATCCAACCCTAGCACTTATTTTCATTTATTTTATACAAATTTTATCTTGCTCCTTTTTATTTACAGCTACCCTAAGATGTAAATTTGGAAACCCTGGGAAGCTGGAGGACTTTGTTTAAGACCTACTTCCCACTGCCAAACTGCCCTGGGCCCAATCTACTTTGCATTTTTTTAAATAAAATTTAACAGGGCTTTTAAGGATCTATTTGGTTTTAAACACAAAAATTATTTGAAGTATTTTATGGATATATATAGCCCCCGAGAGCCCGTGCCCCCCGGAGTGCTCTCTTTAGAGCACTGCGCTTTTACCCTAACCTAACCCTCTCACAGAGTGAGTGACCTGACATGCTGCGTTTGTAAATTCAGTCAGATGCCCTACACTAAAACGAGAGCACTGTTGGTCTAAGAAATGAAGCATTATATGTCTATATAAATTAATGAATGGTTAAGTTAATTGCACTCCGCTTGCTGCTCTGCCACTCCAAGAGTGGATAACCGAACGGTACATTCATTCCAGTGTGCTCCGGCACTCGGAATGAGTTTTTCTGAACTCACCACTCGCATCATCGTCCTCCATTGTCTAAAACAAGCCAACAGAGCTTGCTAGCTAGCGCTAGCTAATGTCTGTGGAGAATTGTTTTGACTCCAGCTAAGCCCCGCCCACCCAAAAATGTCATACTGTTCACTAACAGTAAAAATATCTGTTGTTTCTCAAATACTGCTACATTGTGAACAACAAATCAAACAAACAGGAGGAGAGCTAGTTAACATTAATGGTTAGCTGTTAGCAGTTAGCAACTGGTGGCCAGAACTAACTGCTGATATAAGCTGCATGGAGTTGCACTAAGCATTCAAGCAAATGTAAATTACAACGTTTTCATGATGTAATCTTGTAAAATGTAGTTTTAAATAGGATTTTGAACTTTTTTTTTTTTAGTCATGCGAAGGAAAGTTGTTGTTTTTTAAAGGTTTAAATTAAATTTGTGCTCATGCAAAGGTAGTGTAATGAAGGACTGAATGACTTCATGACAGTTATTTTTTATAATGAAGAATTCTTTGTTTCCATGGCAGAGAAGGGGGAATAAGTAACGACAAAAACAAAATAAACAACAACAAAAAAAACATTGGTATTTGCCAATTTTTTATTTGTTGTTAATTGTTATTTATTGATATTAAATTGTTATTTAATATCAGTATCGACCCAGTATTTCAGAATCACTGCAGCCCTACACAGTATGTCACACTCATGGTTCACAGTATATTATCATCATCATCATGCTCATCGGCCCAACACAAATTGTATTCGTTGAATTCTTACTGGATGTTGTTTGAGGCTTGGATCTTCTTGGGAAAACTGAGCACACAAAATATGACTTTAATAAAAGTTGTTTAAGGTCTCACGGTATTTAATATCACGAAACCCCACAAAAGTTGCATGAGCCAACAACCCTCAAGATGTTATTTGCAGTATTAAAAGTGGGCTGCCAAAAACTTGTTTGATTCGAATATCAGATTACTCTACTGCCTGTGCGTGCGTGCTTGTGTTTGTGCAGGGCGTCATGGTTGCTGTACGGCTTTCTCCAAAGTCCATGCTGTGAACCACATCATAAAAAGAGGAGGGGCGGTGCAGTGCCGACGGCAGGGCGTCACAGAAGGGTGCACCATTAATGCTGTGTAATATTACATTTCCTTTTCTCTCTTTGTATCTGTGATATTAAATGAGAGTCCTTGAACCTGTGGCTATGTTTTTCCCCCATGTCCTTTGCTTCCTTTTCAGGATGGCCAACTTCCTAGTTTAAATGTTTTAAATTTCCCATCATCACCTCCTCCCAATTTTACCAGACTTTCTCACAGTGATCTTTCCCAGATTCCAAAGTGATATGTCTGAGGCTGGCTCACTTCCAACTTTTTGTTGTCTCTGTGTCTCTTCCAAGTGTACTGCAGTGGAAACGTCGCCACGTGTGTGTGGACTCAACACCTCACAAGATGCGGAAACTTCTTGCAACTTTGTGGTAACATACACATGGGCACAAACACATACACAGCTGATTAACAAAAAATGTATAGCAACAAATACTTTCTGCAGCTCTTAAACTGTCTCAGCTTTCCATTTCAGAAGTACCAACCCACAACCTTCCCACTGTTAAAAATACTCACAGTGAATTTGACACAGTGGCCAAACAGCTTCATGGCGTCAAAAGGCCTCTATTTGGAGTGGCTGGGTACCCATCCCACCGGCGGTTACTGCTCACTGTTATGAATGTTAGCTTTGTGATTACGTTAGCTGCTGAGCAAAAGGCTATCGCCATGCAAACGATCTCTTACCCGGTGTGTGTGTGCTGTTCTACTGGCTAAGCTGCTAAGAGGCTGTCGCTGCGGTGCGACATTCGTTCTTTGGCTCAGTGAGTGTGTTTTGCGCTGCTATAGACTTTCTGTGCTACTGCGTTAGCATGCTAAGGAGATGCTGTTGCTGTGCAGTGGCTTGTTCTTCTTGGGGGTCATGTATGTTACTGTGCCTCTGGCTTAGCTCCTATTGAGAGACAATGGCTTAGCAATGGCCTGATCTTCAAATCAGCTCCCTCTGCGGACATACATCCAGCATCTCAGAGCAGATAACACTGCTCATTTTTTCCCCCAGATTTTGTCACCTTGTTTTATATACCTATAATTACGTATATAGCCATATATACCCATAGCAATTTTTTAAATCATTTAAATTTGGCTGGGGGGTTAATAACACATTTTTCTACATAAGGTTTCCTAACTACAGAAAGCTTGTTAAGTAAAAACTCAAAACAGTTTATGAATTTATGAAACATAGCCACAGTCTTGAGGTGTGGTTACCTGTGCAGATGTAATACTGCACAAGCAAATGTCAAGATATTCCAAATGGAAACAAGCTCACCAAAACAAAGCATATCTTAATTGTCTATTGTTTCTACTTTTAAACTGACACACACCTTTATCCCTTAAGCAACACAAAAAATTACGAAACCTTCACAATATGCTGCCAAAACGTGCCAAGTAATGCAGGCCTACTGGTTTTGTGTTCCTATCCAGCAGCAACAGAAAAACCCATAAGGGAAAGAGCAACAGACGCCTACGCAGGAGGAAGACCAAAATCTGAACATCCCGACCACAACTGCAGACAACCAGTCTGTCGCTTTTGTCTTCTGTTACTACAAACTGAAGAGTCATTCCCTTTCTGAAACTGTGTCTCAGTGTCTGTCAAGAAACATGCTACAAAAGATATCTGCTACTAATGCAAGAAAGACAGAGTTGCTCGTAAGCCGACCACCACAGACACAAAGAATATAGAAGCAGATTGAGAGAGAGCCAACCCTTC
This sequence comes from Epinephelus moara, assembly GCF_006386435.1. Classification (NCBI taxonomy): domain Eukaryota; kingdom Metazoa; phylum Chordata; class Actinopteri; order Perciformes; family Serranidae; genus Epinephelus; species Epinephelus moara. The sequence goes on from NC_065516.1 coordinate 11,979,594, forward strand.
ATCTCTCGCAAACTCAGATCAAACTCCGATCAAACGGGCTGTATTACCTATTTCTTACATAAATGTCTTTATAAACATATTTTAGTGCAGTGTTTGGCTGTAAAACAAGACTTTGTGAACAGGAAGTGAGCACCATTGTATTGTATTGTAAAAATGGAGGATGAAAATACTGAGATCAAACGGTAAAACTTAGCAGTGCTGATCAACTACGAACCAAGACTCTGTTACTGCATTGCCTATTTCTTGCCTAAAATGTTTCCAGTGTTTGTTTTTTTTACTGGTCATGTAGCAACAATTTCAAAATTATTTGCATCTACTATGCCACCAGGGCCCTATGTTCCCATTGTACTAAGTTCCCAAGGTCCTTTGTTCCCAAGGCCCTATGTTCCCAGGCTCCATGTTTCAAGGGTCCTAAGTTCCCAAGGTTCTTTGTCCCCAGAGTCTTTGTTACCAAGTTACAAACATTAACCCTCTGACTGCGTTTGGGTCAATTATGATCCGTTTTTAGTTGAAGTATTTTGGTAATAAAATAACCTGACCATTCTCTTTCCTAATCTTAACCTGTTTAGAAATAGCAAAAATCAGCTTCTATGGATTTCCTAACCCAAAAATATAATCATTATTTTTCTTATTTTTTTATCTTTTACTTTTCTTCCTCTCTTTTAATTAGTTAATTAGTTGGTTGACTAATTGTTATACTTTGAAATTTAGGGCTTAAGTATGTTTGGGAGTTGTTTTCAAATAGGACCTTGGGAACATGGGACCCTGAAAAAATAGGACCAAGGGAAAATCAGACCTTGAGAACATTGGGACTTAGGACCCTGGGAGCATGGGACCCTGGGAACATAGCATCCTGGGAACAATGTAGGCCCCTGGGAACATAAAACCTTGGGAACATAGGACATTGGGACCCTGGCAACATAGCACCCTGAGAGCATAGGACTTTGGGAACATAGGACCCTGGGAGCATAGGACCTTGGGAACATAAAACCTTGGGAACATAGGACATTGGGAATATAGGACTCCAAGAACATAGGACCCTTGGAGCAAAGGACCCTGGGAACATAGCACTCTGGCAGCATAGGTCCCTACCAACATAGGACCCTGGGAACATAGGACCCTGAGAGCATTGGTCCCTAGCAACATAGGGCCCTGGAAACATAGGACCTTAGGAACATAAGACCCTGGGAACATAAGACCTAGGGAACATAGGGCCCTGGCAACATAGGACATTGGGAACATAGGACCCTGGGAGCATAGGACCTTGGGAACATAGGACCCTGGGATTATTGGACCTTAGGAACATATGACCCTGGGAGCGTAGGATCTTAGGAACATAGGACCCTGGCAGCATAGGACCCTAGCAACATAGGAGCCTGGGAACATAGGACCCTGGGAACATGGGACCCTGGGAGCATAGGACCCTGAGAACATAAGATCCTGGGAACACAGAACCTTTGAACCACAGGACCGTGGGAGGAATGTGCCAACACAGCTGACTCCCTCAATTATAATCACATGTCTAACTCTGTCCCCATTGTTTATTTTAACTCCTCTGTTTATGAGCTGAAAGAATGCAGTAATTTATTCTGCTGTCGTCATCGAGGTGAACATTGGCACTGTAACAGTCAAAGTCACTTCAATCATTAACTGCAATCAATCCATTGTGTCTGGATGTAAGTATATACTACGAGGACTCCTGACGTACAAACCTAATTACATGCAGATGTGGTAACAAAGAAAACTCAACAGCATTGTCATAAGACATTAATTTAAACACAATAATTAAAATTGATTTTAATAATTACATGTATTGGGAACTTTTGTAGGAGACGATTAATGTCTTTGACATGAGGATGACAATCAAAGGCATCCTGTTTTTGACCAGTAATTACAGTCTAGAGCAAGAACTGAATGGGATAGTTTCCGTATTGTTTATATGTTCTGCAATCATGCATGCACATGACAAAGGCCTGGTGATGTTGAAATACACTCTGCTAACTGCAGAGAGCGGCAAGTTAAATGTGGTAATGTGCAGCAAAATGCAACAAAATGTGTCAACAAAATAAGAAAGTTGATGTAGATGATGCTGAAAAATAGGCTGTGCAAATGCTATAAAGACAGGAAACATTTGATTTGTTTGTTTAGCCTTAAATTAATAGCTCAACAAATAGTTCAACATTTTGGAAAACAAGGTTATAGGTTACCAAATAGTAAAAAGACAGACTATTTGTAGACTATTTCTTGCTACTGGCTAAGATTAGGCTTATCTACAACATAAGTCCTGTAAAATGAAAACATGTCATTTTTACACATCAGTTTGAGAACATATTAAACAAATGTGTCTTTATTTGTGAGTTTTAGAGGTTCAGTTACCCTTGGACAAAGCCAATCAAGCTGTTTACCTCTGCTCATGTTGAGCTAAGCTAGCATGCTGCTAGCTAGATAAGATACACCTTTGAGTTATGTGTTTCAAATCTGTGTTTTATTCTTGTTTAATTGCAGCATATAAATGTAAGAACAGTTTTTCTGTAAAGTATTTGTAGGCCTTTTTCTTATAAGTAAAATGTTATCTTTTCAGTATTGTCTCCTTGAATGTTGTTTTATGTATTGTTTATCTCGTTTCCTCAATGTTGCTAGTTTAGGGGATTTCAACTTGGTTTTACTAACTACGCACTTCCAGTAGAGCAACCATGCACACAAAAACACGGAAAAACAATTCTTAGATAGTTCAGCCAAGTGAACACACAGAAAATGGAGGTTCTTTCCAGGCTCATAACATTGACACTTATGAAGTTATGAATGAGTATTTAAAGCTTAAGGAAAGAAAAGCATGGTGTTCACTATAGCAGATGCATTCACTTAATTTCCTCACATAAAATTTCAAAGCTTGGAAACCTATTTTCCATACAACAAGACATTTAAAAACAGTCAAATGGAAACTGTCCTCTGCTGAACAGAAAAAAACAAAAGCTGTGGCATATTTTATTTCCGCTTTCCTTGTTCCTTTGGTATGAATAAGTAGCCTAAACCTGTTGGGTTGGAAAAGAGAGCCACACCATGATTTCACTTAATTCCTCTGTATTAATCTCTGCTGTGCTTTGTCAGCTATGCTAGTGCCCAAGTTTCCGGGTGGAGCATTAAAGCCACAGGATTACAGTTGGCACAAAATGTAAAGTTTGTAGAAACCTTTAAGAACAACAGCTTTGCAGTTTCGCCTGATGATAATGATGATGATGATGATGATGGTTTAATGATGAAATCCAATGACCTGTAATAAGGGTTCATTGAGGGTCACAAACTGGTGAAGCATGAAACTCTTAGACTGGAATTAAAGTGCCAAAACATATTCTGTGTTTTATACAGAGAAGAACATAACACACAAGTCTCTACTGATTGATGATGCAGTAATGATTTTGTTGATTTTATGGCCATGTTAGAAGCATGAATATATGGAAGACATGTATGTTGGTTGGTCCATACACCACTTTGACCCAGACTGAATTTGCTTAACAATTTTCAAATGGATCCCCATGACATTTGGTAGAGATATTCGTGGTGTCCAGAGGATGAATCCTAATGACTTCGATTATCCAGGGACTTTTCCTCTTGCACCACCATGGGCGTGACAATTTCAGCTTTTGGTGAAATGTCTTGGCAATTACTGGATGCAAGGCATAGGTTTCATTTCTCCATGGGGGACACATATATGAAACAAGGGTTTGGGGGTTCATCTGCCAGAGAAATAAAAGTTCTCTGTTTCTTTCATGTTTTTATTTGGGCAGACATGTTTTAAATATTGAGGGGGGCATGTGCCTTACGTCTAACCTGGAAATCCAGATGCCCCGCCCCTAGCAAATTCGAATTTGCACTGCACAGGGATCTGGCCTCGACGAGCAGAGCCTGTGAATCGCCAATCGGACCAATCAGATCAGTCTATCTGACAGAGGCGGGCTCTGGGCGGGCGTAACATGATGAAGACAGCGCTGCGCCGTAGGAGTCGAAAAGTTAACAGCCAAGATGACTGCTGCTGAAGGACCGTGTCCATTCAACTTAGCTTTGGAAGAAATGCTAAGCCAACTGCACTTATCCTTTTCCTTGAGAGAGAAGACTGCCCTAGAAGCCTTCGTTTCCAGGAAGGACGTTTTTGCTGTTTTGCCAACGGGATAAGGCAAAAGCATAATATATCAGTTAGCCCCACTGTTCGGCAAACCAATGGGGCTTACTGCAATGAATACGTCACCTTGTTTTTTGCTCTGATTGGCCATCGTGCTATCCAATTGCGTGCGGTGGCATTTGAAATGCCTCAGTTAGTGCCGCCCCTTGGGTAGGAAGGGTGTATCGGTGAGGGCCAGACTCAAAATCTTTCTAGATTTGAGTCTGGATTAGACAAATGAGTGGATTGTCTGCTAATTAATTTGGTGATCCCCTTACTTTTTATAGAATAAAATATCTTTGATGTTAGATTCAGCCTGCAATTTTCATGATGATAATATGATAAATAAAGCAAAAAATATATAATTGAGCTACAACAGCAATAAATATGGTTAAATAGCAATAAAGTTGAATAGCACAAAAAAAGGTTTGAGTGAAATGTCTCCAAAACTACTGAATCAATTGTCTTTGAAATTTGGTACACCCATTCATGTCCACCAGCCCTCAGGATAAATTATAATAATTTTGGTGATCTCCTAACTTTTCATCTAGCGTTATCATCGGGTCAAAGTTTGTCCAATGCTTTGGTTTAGGACCTAATATCTGCAAAACTAATGACATTCCCATCTGCCTCAGCTGTACTTTGTGTTTAGCCAATGTTAGCATTCTGAAACTGTAAACTACGATGGTTACTATGGTAAAGTATAGCTCTCCATTAGCATGTTAGCATTGTTTATGTGAGCACGTTAGAATAACATTAGATTATAAGCACTGATGTGCCTAAATAGAGCCTCACAGAGCTGCTAGCTTGGCTGTAGATTCTTGTATTTTTGGTGAACTGACCTATTAAAAAAACAAAACAGTAGCTAGCAAAAAGTACCTTCAAAAGGTACTGTCCCTTGGCAGATAAATAAAATACCACAGTTTTATTGGAAAGGGCTCTTTAAAGGCCAGTGGTTACAGACTAAGTTAACAGGTATCACTGGAGTCATTTGGCTAAACAAGTAGATCAAACACAAGATTACAATATTCAAATTCAATGAGCCAGGAGAGGAAATGAAAGGTACGTAGGAGGCAAACAGGTTTCGGGCAGGACTAACGAATAAATACATTCAGGCACATTTTGCAATATAGACTTCCAGCAATATACAAATGTCTCACAGTGTCTGCAGTGGCGTGCTCTATCAAAATCAGTCTGATGTTGCTACAGCTAATTTCTAGATAAAAATCACCATCTTGATTTCTCATTTTAGGATTTTGTTAGATTTCAAATGAAAAACCAGTCTTGGCTTTCAGATTATGAAACTCTCATAGCCAAATTTAGATGATAACTACAATTTTGAAGCTTATATAGGACGATGACAAGCTAGCAGCAAACACTTGTAAACTGCACTGTGGTCCTACTCAACACCACTCCTTCTGTGTCTCCCTGAAATTATGAATGCAAGGCTTACAGTAACAAGGCAGTGGGACAGTAGGTTTTCATCTGATGTCAAATAAACAAAGTTTTGGCTTCTTATATAGTAATATTAATATACAGCATGCGCCCAAAGTCCCAAGGTCAATGGGCTCTGTCACGTATCTTAGATGCCACAGTGCTGCAAACTTTGAAGGCCCTTTCCTCAAAATTATGGCTTGATGACAGTCATGTAATGTGACGATATTTTGCTTAATCTTTAGAGTCCAAAAACAACAGATATAATTAGAAAGCAAAGAATCCCCTCTTTCCAGTAATGTCTTAATTAAAACCACATAAAAATGTTGAGCGATAAAGCAGGTAGGTGTCTCCTCAATATCACTGGGAGACTATTTGAAGGCCTCTGCATCGTCCTGAATACTATTTTAGAAGGCCAAAAAGTGAAAAAGATAAATGGCAGTAACTATGTTGGCACATATTGGGAATATGCTGCAGGTGTATGTCACAGCATGAAAAATTATCTCAGAAGGTGACAAAGTTGTCATTTGATTTAATATGCTTTTATCTGACTAGAGTGGAAAACAAATCAAAATGGGCATGAACTTAATTATTTCCAGATTTATTGCAGTTGTAAAGCAATCAATGAAACAGACAGGCACATACATAACAGATGGAATAATAAACATTCAAGTACAGGTATGCAGAGAGGAGGAAACACTTCATTAAGAATATAATGGAAATTTTGATATTATGAAGACAAATGTGAAGGCAGTGATGTGGTGGCAGTCATGCGTTTGCAAGTTTAAATAAATTATCTAAATGTGGCTGCATTATTTTTTCAACTTTGCCTATAACAGAGATCTGCTGCCATAAATGGAAAAATAGATAGCGTGCGCATTAGCTTGTGTATTCTACCTTTGCAAAGTTTCGGAATAATTTTCCAGGGAATTATGAAAGCAAAGAACCTAAAGCAGGAACAGTCTGAGGCATCTTTGTTGTTTTATAATGAGTTGGCTGAAAAACAAGGGGACTGACAAATAGTCTAAAGCAGGGGTCTTCAGTGTTTTTCAGGCTAAGGACCCCTTGGCCCAAAGACATATATTTTCAAAAAAAGAGTTGCACTTGAGATAGCTCTGAATATCTTTCGGGTCTTCTCTTGTTTGCCTAGCTGCTAACTAAGCAGCAGTTTTAGCATTGCTAGGTGCGTTAGCCTCACCATCTGCACTTTCAGTGGTGGTTTCCACGGTGTGTCAGAGTCTGTTAAAAAGTTATGAAACAATCCATTGTGGCACACAAGAATGTCTGTACACTTGACGTAGTAATAAAGCTAACTAGCTAATATGCAAAAATAATTACAGGTGCTGCACAGTGATGTAGCGTTAGCTAACTCACATGATCACATAACAATTGCTGGGTAATAAACGTAATCAAAAATGTTGTGTACTGTTAAAGGGCCAGTGTGTAAAATGGGTTGAAAACAGTGACATCAGTGGTCAAATTCTAGATTGCAGGGCTCACTCGCTCACCCCTCCCGTCGGGTAATTGACGGTGGCCTCGTAGGGACAAAAAGCCTTGCGCAGACACAAGTTTTTCAGGAGTAGGTCTATCTAGCGACGAGGTGAATATTTATTTAGAAATCTAAGCCATGTTACGATATTGTAATGAATCCCTCACGAGCAGGAGACCAGAAGAGCGTTCAGGAAAAATGGCCAGTTTATTTGAGCACTCCAAAAACTCCGGTAACACTCCAGGGGGTAAAAGACTCCGTCCCAAACTCTGACTCTTCTGGCGTAACAGACACACTTCATACACACATACTCGTTTACCATGCCGAGTGGGGACCCCCTCCCCTCTCTGCTCCACCAATCTCCAGCCTGCACACTGACTGACAGCGTAGCCTGTAAACAGAGCTCAGCTGTTTATTTAGCCTAGCAATATCTCCGGACTATAGTAGCTGCAATGGACGACTTTGAACGCGATTTTGAAGAGTTTCTTGTAGCGGACACAGACCCAGAGCCATACCTGTTTGAGCCGGAGCATACAGATGAGGAACTCCATGTGTTTGATGCTGAGCGGGCGAGAAGAGAGGCTGAATGCACAGAATGGGATTCGGTGCTACTGCTACCATCGTTGGGGAGATATATCATCAGGAGGAAAAGCGCCGCAGAGAGTGCATCACAAGGAGTGAAGTTGCGTCTTCTTTTCCTCGCAGATGACGGTTCGGGTTCATTCTCTCCTGTTGCGTGGTAAGTGTGGTCCATTCGCAAACTTTATAACTAAAAAAACTTTTCACTACTCTCTATCGACGAACTACTAACACTCTCTGCTGTTTCCTCCTCCTTCTTCCTTCCTTCCGCTGTCTTCGTTGGTTCATTTATACACGCGAAACGCGTTCTCTGGCTGGCTGGATTGTCCGCTCGGTCTGCCGTACATACATGGCGGCGCAAGATGGCGACCTCTCTAAAGCAAGGCCCTTGCTATATATATATATATATAAAAGCATAATTATAAGGCTACGAAAACCAAACGAATTTTATTTTATAGCGATTATACACTTGTATAAACATATTAATGGGTAGAATATTCAGATTCAGATTGACAATAAACCATGCCAAATATTACACACTGGCCCTTTAACTAATTTTATGAATTTATGGTTTTATGAATAGGCTGATTTATCTTGGCTAATAATATGTTAGATTCACGTTAATGTGAATTTTCTGACACATTTTACTTACTAAAACTTTAATTAATTAATTAATTAATTAATTAGATTATTTAGAGGCCATTTGGTGGCCCCCCTATAGTAACTCTGAGGACACCCTAGGGGCCACGGACCCCCTGTTGAAGACCCAGGGGCTAAAGGTTTTGGCTGAATAACATTTGTACTCCTTTACAGAGAACAGGGACGGTGCTTGGATTCATTTGCAAAGCGTTTACGTAAACTTGTCAGTCCACTCCTGCAGCATAATTCAGCTGTTTGTTTGTCTACACAGTATGAAGAATGATAGAGTGCTTCTGACTGACGCAGGAACAAGAGGAGGAAAAGCAATGTACGTACGTGATCATGAGTTCAGCAATCATGTGATGGGTATGACAGGAGCAATATAACCACATTTTGTCAAAGTCATGTTGTTGTATTGAGAATTTGAATGAAAACCACTGGACAGATGATGCTACAGGGGCAGTCTGAAAACTCTTTATGGACATTTTGATTCTCTGTGGAGAATCAGACTACCATCGCCAAGTCTACAGTCAGGTGACGGTCTCATACTAAAATGATTTGGAGTGGAATATCACTTTAAACTGTTGGATTTTTCTTTCAAAATTCTTGAGCACTTAAATACATCTTGGCACAGATATACATTCAAATGTGCGTACATACAGTTGTGCCTGCGCTAAAGCGCTTTGGTCTGGTCCAGTCTAACACTGCGTGGAGACAAACAGTCAATCAAAGATTCAATACACACGACGCAGAGACTACAACATGAAAAGGCACTGTGGAGAAGAGAGAAAGAGAGAAAGGGGACATCGCCATGCAGGGCTAGTAGTGTGCAGATGTGTGCGTGTTTTCTGCCAAACAGAGTCCTCCAGAGTTGTAGTCAGCGTATCTCATCACGCGTCTTTCGTGCGTTCATCACCCCTCAGCCTCTCTCGCTCTCGGTGCCGCTGGATGGCCCGCCAGATGCGGCAGAGGACTCCACCACTGAGGAGAAGAAGGATTAATCATGATAGATTTGTGTATGATAGTGTCAAAATTCGTCATTCAGAGAGGAAGATCTACTTCAGCTACTCTTGGAAGCTGATTTAAATTCATATTATCTGTCTTACTTTATTCTTATGGTGTTTTATTCTTTTTTTTTTTATTTAAGGCCCAGACACTCCAAACCTACATCAAAGGATTAGTGGCAACAAAGGCCAACTGCTGCGTCACCTCACATTGCATGTGTCTCTGGCAAAAAAGTTGCAGCTAAACATAGATTACAGCCAACAGCCAACTAGCACGTACACTCTGTGCCTGTGTGGGAGGAAATAATAAAGGAAATAATAGCGGCATTAGTCTGTATACACCACTCAGGAAGGTAAACCAGAAGACTGACAGGACAGGTTCCACACACTAGACTAGACAGTTAGCACAATGACAATTACAAGAGTTCAATGGCAAAATAAATTATCATACCTAATATAACAAGTTTGTTCTGAACTCACTCCCTTTTGACTTTAGTCATTTGTTTGCTTCCCACACTTCTGTTTTTCCTCTCATGCACTAAGTTGAACTGCCAATCAGAGTGATTTCATTCACAGACAAGCTCTGCCATCTCTGACGCCAATTCAACACGCTGAATCAGCTGAAAAAAGCCAACAAGAGCTGACTGGTGCCAACAGTGTGAGACACACCACCAAAACCAGGGCGACAGATGCCCATCGATGACCCAGCATTGACCGTCGGCTCAGCCTGGCCCTAAAAGACGCCTTTAGGTTAATTACAAAAGCAACGAGGCTGATCCTTAATTTGGTTGCATCACTTAAGTTCTCAGAGGCTGAAATTGAGTACAAGAAGAGATGAAGGCTTTTTGATGTCACAGACAATACAGATCAACCCAAAAGTCTCATGAGGACACAAACAGATTGTACGCAAAACATGTAGGGTGGCACAACAAATTTAATTTAAATCAACCCCCGTGCTTGTTGAGTTAGCATTTTGAGGTTTATTCCCTTGATACTGTTAAAGTTTCTTTTGCAGAAATTCTGACAGACCTGCAGCCTTGCTAAAAATCTGCAAGGTATGCTACTATAATGTCAGATCCCTTGAGCACCTGCTGATTTTGCCGTGAGACAGCTCAGGTAAAACAGGGTCAATGTCAAAGAGGCAAAATGGAGATTTTGTACACGTGTGATGTTTGTCACCCTCCAAGAGAAGCTTGATTTGATGTTCCTTTCTGTTAAATGTGTGGCAGGATTAATGACAGAGTAGATACCGTAGGCGTAGACAGTGGAGGTCGTCTTTGGTAACGTCATTGAGAATGTCGGTCAGTGTGTATTCCTCCAGCACAAACTACAACACAACACAACAGGAATTAGTTTGAAACTGCACTGATGTGCTGCTCATAGACAGATGTTTAAAAGCCAACAGACACTTAACCTTATCTATGGTGTCAGCATCTGCCCCCTGCTCTCTCAGCCAATCAGTGAGCTGCTTATCTGGCTCGTGGTCAGCTGGGATTTGGAAGATGGAGGGAGGTGCAATATCTGTAAAAGAAAAAAGCGTTAGAGAGGAAGAGAAGCAGAAACACGAGAATAATCTATCAACATGTTTACCTGGTGGTTTGTGTCTGACTCTGACCAGCTCCAGGTCGTGTGTTCTCTGCTGCAGTGTGGCCTTCAGGACCTGCTGGTACTCCTTCTCTTTTTGCAGCAGCTCCTCCAGCAGCCTGCATTAACATTGACATCTGTTATAGTAAGCACTAAATCTCAAAGGCATTCAGTAGGGAGGGCTGCGATAGATAGCGCAGATTAGAGCTGTCAAATAGATAGAAATGTATGCAGTAATAAAACAGTTATGGGTAATTGTAGGAAGAAGAAACTTGCTGAAGGAGCTGAAAGACTTTGTGTGGCCCTGTATGTAAAATTAGGTTATTAGTTAATCCAACTTCCTGTCAAGAGTGGGCTTAAAGTGAAACACTGGAACAGAATTTATCGTATCCACACAAGTTTAAAAAAAACCACACAAATACCCCCTTACAGCTCCTGTGCAGAGGGAGAATATTGCAGCTTTTTAACGGTGTCGTGTTGAATGTCATTGCTCACAGTGGCAAAAGTAGCTCCGCGTCCCTGCTAACAGGAAAATTAGAGCTACAAGCAGCATAATTTCAGTTTGAAAGAGCAGCTCAAAACTGGTGCGACCAGACTGGAAACTATCAGGTGTGTATGGAAACCCGTTTCCGCCAATGCAATGGAAAAAAACAAAAGATCCTGTAAGTCATTGTAATAAGAATTTTTTTCTCAAAATAATGGCTTAACTTAAAATAATGACTTAGTATCTCAGAATTATGATTTATCTCAAAACAGCGAGTCAGTATCTCAAAAATAATGAGTTAACGAGACCATACCCATTGGTAGCTTTGTCACCTTCCACCTATGCCAATCCTCAATGCCAGTTTCACATAGATTGACCACGTCAGTGAGTAGAAAAACGTGGGACAGACAGAGTGACTGACAGACAGAATGACACACTGACAGTTTCTGTGATTACGTACAGCATACCATACCATGACTTAGTCACACCAAAAATTAAAAAAGAAAACAACAACATTCGGTCACAGGGGGAGCCACAGCGATCGGTCGCATTTTAACCATTTTTAAGCATTTTTCTGTTGTTATAGCGCCAGCCAGTTGCCAATTAGAGTTAAATTTCTCCAGTCACCTTGAGGCGTCCTGTTCTACATATCTACCAAGTTTAGTAAAAATCGATATGGCGGTTAGGCCTAGATAAGAAATTAGCTCTGTAGCGCCCCCATTTTGTTTGATGGGGTCAATAATGGAGGGGTCCCCTCAGATTATGTGTGGTCATATGCCTACAAAGTTGCGTGGTGATCGGTGAAACCCTTGAGATGTTATACACCTTTATGTGATGAGCCACGCCCTCCACAATATTCATTGCCTTATAGAAGCTCAGTTTTAGTAAGTTTTCCAACTTTTGCCAAGAGGGAACTTTAGATATTGGTCCCTAGATTATGTTCACAGAGTTTCATACAGATCGGTCAAACTTGTCTCCACGACATACGGGCATGAGATATGCCCATTCAAAGTTTGCAATTTCAATCGGTTGCTATAGCGCCCCCTTTGGCCAATTGATGTAATATTGCTTCATTCGCATCCTCCCATGACCCTCTACCACTGTGCCAAATTTCACATGGATTGACCAAGTCAGTGAGGAGAAAAACATGGAACAGACACACAGACACACCCACACACAGACAGAGTTTTCATCATTATATAGTAAGATGGTTAGGAAAAAATGACACGTTTCAGCTTAAAATACCCTGTCTGAGTAGCCACAATCCTGGCAGTAGAAGTAGAGATGTCTTACTAAATCCGCAAATGCTTTTTAGGTCACTATCCCAAGGGGAAAGCAGCGATGTCTCACTTTTTGTTACAACAGACACACACACACACAGAGTTTTTGTCATTTTATAGTAAGATATCGTGAAATAAGGAGAAGCTTTCTCAAAATAATGACTTAATATACTTAATTATTTTGAGATTCCAGCGCATTAATAACTCTGAGTTGGGAGAGAGTTACTGCCCCAAGCGAGGGAGTTCAAGTATCTCGGTTTCACGAATGAGTTCAGAATGGAACGTGAGATGGATTGGCGGTTTGGTGCGGCTTCTGCAGTGATGTGGGCGCTGCGCTGGACTGTCATTTTGAAGAGAGAGCTGAGCCTGAAGGCAAAGCTTTCGATTTACTTGCCCATCTACGTCCCAACCCTCACCTATGGTCATGAGCTATGGCCAAACAAGAAAAAAAGATCCAAGGTACTTGTGGACCCTGAGCGTCATCACAAATGTTTTGTAACGCATGGCTGACACCAACTGAATTTCAGTTTAAAGCCCTCATCAGGGTTCTGAGATAAAAAAAACTATCACAGACACATATGAGCTACAGGTGTATGGCTGTAAGCCAAGAGCAAGGCGAGACTGCAAATTAATTTTAGTACAAAAGAATATGATGCTCCAACCTAAACGAAGCAAAAAAAGTTGAGGAAAAAACACCTCTACAAACCCTTTTCAAAAACAGGTATGTTCACCTTAAAGATAGAGATCTAAGTCAGTCTCCTTCCCAGTGTCAACTCTCGTGGGGGTGTAGTTCAACATTGAATGACCACGCGATACTCCTCATTGCTGGCATATTTATCTTCACTTATTCTCTGCTTTAGTATATATCTAGTCCCGCCAACATAAAAGCTACAGGGAAATTCCAGGAAGTAAATGACAAAAGGAGTGTTGCAGTTAATTAATCCTTTAATCACAGTTACATCGTAAATTTCAGCGAAGACTTTCTCCAAAGGCTGCCTCTCCCACATCATCATGTTTTAGTTGGAATCTAAAACTAAGTGTAACGAAAGTAACTTGTCGGGGCCTGTTTCTAACTCATGATGGGCCACTTTGTGTATTAAACAGATCAGTCAAATGATTTTAAATCAGAATCTTTGTAACGTATTCTCAAATGTCAACACTGGCCTTATGTTCTCATCTGCTTTATAATAATACAATATACATTCAGTTAGTTCAGTTTTTCATAATTAATAGTAACATATTAAATCTGTGGTAAATATTTTAAAGATCCCATGAGGTCTTGCTGCTGAGGTTTTCCACTTTTACTTCTCCTGCTCTGGCCTGTGCTGTGTGTCATCACCCTGCGGGATCTAGTGACAAACATCTATCAGCCCTGCAGCTTTTGCATTCGTCATCATCATGGGTGGGTGTCTGTGCTTGAAGGTGCACATTCTTTCCATCTCCTCCGCTTCCTGTCACATGATCAATACGAGTGGAATTCCATCATCTTGCCCTCCATTCACATGATGTGCCCGCAGCACTTTTTCCATTTCTATGTGTGGGTGTGTGTGTGTTTGTGTGTGAGCATGTGGATGCGTGTGTGCGAGTGCCGTTAAGTACTGCTCATGTTGAAATCTCTGAATGGCACTCCCTCACCACATGTGAACCACATCATACGGAAAAAAGAGGACTATCCCACTTAACTGACTTTGTTTTTGATTGTTTCACACATCTTTAGCTTAATGTGTAGCTAAGTATTTTTCCCATATTTTTGTTTACTGACATTTTTAGGTTTTCATGGCCAACTTCCGGACAAGTAAATAAACATACCCCTATACAGAGAGAGAAAGAAAGATAGTAATAGTTATAATAAAAATAAGTTTAAAAAGATCTAATAAATAGAATAGTAATAATAATAAATTGCAAAATAATATAAATACATAAGAACAGAAAAGAAAACAATTAAAAAAACAAACAAACAAAAAAACAAAAAAAATAATTTAAAGCAACACAATGGAGTTTTTGAGCGCTCAAAATATATATCCAAGATCCTTGTGATGGTACATCAACTCACAATAAGTTGGATGACACCTCCGTCATTGCTACATCAACTCACAATAAGTTGGATGACACCTCCGTCATTGCTTGAGAGCGTCTGTTTCACTTGCACTGGCACTATGCAGTTTCGGGGCTCAGGTAGGAACCCGGACACAAAAAAAGACTACAAAATTTGGCTGCTTTACGGCATACGTCATATCCCCCTCTCGTCATATCCCCCTCCTCTCTTTAGAGTAGCGTAGCCGAACCGAGGTGAACTAAGTTAGACGTGGTTGTCATAGCTGAAGCCACAAAGAAAAGGAAGAAGGTGAAGGTGTTGTCCGAGGAGACGAAGAAAAGAAAACGGGAGAGCGATAAAACAAGAGCTCGAGCAAGGATTAATATTGGCCCAGCTTTCACATGCTGGCGAGAGCTGTAAGAGGAGGAGGGATGCCTGACCGATGGTGACCTGGCACTGTTACTGCTGTCCCCCCTCTACTAAGGAGACTCACTGTCTGTAGTGTTAGCCTACATACAGACAGCTTTCATTTTAGCTAGCGCGATGTGCTTGTGTCGACCGCGATCGGAAATCATAATAGCAGTGAATGAGAGACTGCGGACAGAGCAGACTGAAATATGGCTTTCAAGATTCAAAATTCAAGACAACTTTATTAATCCCTTACAGGGCAATTTCATTTGACAGCTCACACAACAACACACACACAACACATAGAACATAGAAAGACAATTGACAGCTGTGTGCAAATTCTGTTAGTCGCCATGATGAATAACATTAAAATGTGGGGGGAAAAAACAAAAAAAAAAACACCAATAAATATGTTCATTAAAAATAGTCAATACCGGCACTGGATGATAAAATACATAGAGGTACACAGTACCCAATGCACAATACACACAATACAATTCATAAGGATGTGTTTAACAATCGGACAGCAGAGGGGATGAAAGACTTGGAAAAGCGATTACCCTTACAAGCAGGTTGGGCGTAACGACGCTTTCCTCCTTTCTACATGCTGATCACATGTATTGATAAAGTATTGGCTTGGCTGGCAGAGGTTTTATTGCAGTAGCTGTCGTTAACTAGAGAAATCTTGAAGTTATATTCCTTTCATCTGCACCGTGGCCTCTCTGCTGTTGTCTGACTTCACTCTGTTGAGTCTGTGTGTGTGTGTGTGTGTGTGCGCGCGTGCCCTGTGAGGAGGAGGTCAGCCCTGACATGCAGAGAGCAGCTCATTTCTGAGTTTTGAAAATGAATAAATAAATATAAATAAATAAAGCAGTCGGCCTAATCATGTATGTACAAAATGCTATAAGGCTACTTTACTTGTTCTTAAGATATGATGATCGTGCATTACATGGCCAGCTTCAGGAAGTTCACCGGTATCGTTGGCTTGTAAACAAATGCACGCGCAGAAAGATTTTTGCGACAGTTGTAACAGACAATACCGTTTTTCGTCTATAGGGGGACCCTGTGAGGTAAAAAGCACAATCCTCCATTGTGTTGCTTTAAAGTAAACATGAACAATAAAGGATAAGACATAAAATAGCGTTTACGTGTGTGTGCTTGCATGTACCTGTTGGTCTCCTGTTTGAGTCGCCCCAGCTGGGCACCCAGTTGATGATGCGAGCGTTGATGCTCCTGTGAGTGGCCAGAGTTTAGCGTGCTTGCGGCGAGGTGGGCGGGATCAGCAGTCGTCCCGGGGTCGTCGGTGTGAGGCACTAAGACGGGACCAAACTCCTCTTCGTCCACTTCATCTTCCTTCTCTGCTCCCTCACACTCTGACGCTGGGCCAAAGTGGGTCTGCAGCTCTGTCAGAGGCACATGTGGAGCTGTAAGCTAAGTTCTTGTGGCATAATATGAATATTAAGTAGTAATTGTATTGCAAACATGCAAATAAAGGACAGAAAGTCACACGTGTCCACTAGATGGCACTAAAAACTCAGGCTTCTGACCTGGTATGAGGATGGTGATGGCAGCCTGCACAGCTCGGCGGATGATGTTATCCATCGCAAACATCCAATGGGGTTTGATGTGATGGTTCCTCAGGACTTTGTTCACCTGAGAACATCACACACACACACACACACACACACACACAGACAGCACAAAGACAGATATTCAGACCAAAGATGATCTGTAATTACACACTCTAAGAACCAAATTGACATGTCTGGATGAGTCCATTTAGCTTCACTGTATAAAAACGGATGTACTTCAGAACTTAGACACATTTTTTGGCTGATATCAAAAATTAAAGATGTAAGACATTTTTCCTACAATTTCCTCTGCATCATTTTGGATGAAGCTGGACCATTCTGCCAGGTCTGGTTCATACTGCGGCCTATATTTGAATATTTTCAAATTGATACAAAATGCTGATGAGTTAAAAGAATTGTGGATTGGATGAACAAATCAGGAACTTTACAATGACACTTAATAATGACTGATTACTTGATGTTTTAAAACACTGCACGTTCATTTCTGCTATAAAACCAGAACAAAATTCAACATGGTTTCTGTCCACAACTATTCCTGAAATATTGCCTTATCACTGTGAAAATGTAACATGTTTACCAGTGTTGTTTTTAATTACATAAACTCATATCAGCTATTTGTATCAGCCTACAATTGCTAGCATGTGTCATTTAACATTATGTCATGTCTGCCATTGCTGCGTCAAGCTGCTGCTTTGTTAAGTGCCAACATCATTTTAAAAGGGACAAATCCCTTGTATAACAGGTCGCATATACAGTACTAAATGAACTGCTGTGTGTGTGTGTGTGTGTGTGTGTGTGTGTGCTGACCGAGTCCTGGAAGCCAAAGAGCACCAACTGTATCTGGTTGATGGAGGTGGAGTCGAAGTCCAGGTCCAGTTTGAGCTTGGAGATGGTGGCGGCCATGACGCGCCTCTCTGGGGAATGGATGAAGTCTCGTAGGATGCAGATGATCTGCTTGATGTGTTCGACAGACAGCTGAAGCTCTTCACTGCCCTATGTAGAAAACAAAAATCAGACCAAATGTAAAGTCTATCAGTGGGAAAGATTTATGGGACTGAATGGGTTTAAAATGTGGTTAAAAACCAAAATGAAAGACACTGCACATCAAGCATAGAGTTCCACAAAGACTACAAATTTAAAGCCTTTTGAATGAAAATGTGTCATCAGAGCTGTTATGTGTAGTATTTTAAAATATATGACATGGCGCCCCCAAGTGGTAGAAAAGAAGCTATGGCAGACAGCCTGAGACCTTTTTCCACAGCAGACATTTGACACGTCACAGCAGAAAAAGCACAGGTGTATTTAATATTATTAAATATAACTGCATTCCACTGAGGGGAGACCCTGATGTTGTGCATGCTGGGTCACTAGAATAGCTCACTGTGACACTTAATTAAACTGAGCAGTTGTTAATGTTATCAGTTTCACCTGTGCTTTTCCAACCACGACAATTTGAACTCTGAGTTTCATCAGTAGCTTCATTTACTTGCCCACAGAAATTGGTATGAAGTAACAGCATATGTCGTATGGAGGCCACTTGGAGAGCAGGGGGAAATCGGGCAGGGGAGGAGCGGGGGATTTAAATGGAACGCAGCTTCCTTTGTTCACTTTCAGCCCAACTATCACAGATCTTTTTGCTAATCATCAGATATACCTGCAGACTCCTTCCAGTGGGGTGAAGGTGGCTTGTGGGGATAATTGCAATACATCGACAGGAAGCTGATATGCTGCATCAGTTTTAGATTCAGACATCTCTGTTTGTGATCTACAGTGGCATGCAAAAGTTTGGGCACCCCTGGTCAACATTTCCTTTACTGTGAATGGTTAAGTAGAAGATGAACTGATCTCCAAAAGGTATGAAGTTGAAGATGAAACATGCTTTTCAACTTTTAAAGCAAGATCAGTGTATTATTTTAGTTTTGTACAATTTTAGATTGAGAAAAGGAAAGGAGCACCATGCAAAAGTTTGTATCATGATTATCTGTAACTATAATTGCTACAGCTTTATATCTGTTAAAACAGCACATTTTCTGTGTGATTACAGATAATATTTGAAATAAAGAAGTCAAAACAGAACAGTACAACTATCTAACTAAATATTCACTGCAATTAGTTTTACGACATTTTTTTTAGTAAAATATCAAGCTATCTGAGATTTCCTTAAGAAACGAATAGAGGAGCAAATCTATACACATACTGCCACCTCACCATGGATGTATTTTCTTGCATTAAATGCATAACTGCAATGCACTGTGGTTGATATACACCTCCGGAGAGATCATCATTGTTGACTTGCCCCTTTAGCCCTCCAAGCGTTAATCTCCACAAGTTAACTTCAGTTTTTCAGACAAATGGAAGGACACTTTAGATGGCGGCAGGGATTCCAGTGAGGGCAAGTCAAAAAGGGCATGTTGAACCACTAATGAAACACAGCCTGCTGTGAACAAGGCCTATGCAGACTCTTCTTACCTAAGATGTACATTAAAATGTCCTGCGATTGAAAGTTTTACACTTCATAATGCAAGTGGAGTGTACTGAATTCATGCCTTAATAGATGTGACCTTATGTACTTGAACAAAGTCCTATGTTACTGTGTTTCTGCAAATTTTCTAATGTTTGATGCAATGGAGAAAAAATAGTTGCAGATTATAGCATCTCTCAAATAATTCCAGTTGACCTATGGCTGAGTCCTGCCCTCAAATGCGATGAGCCAATCACAGTGCGTATAGCCATTCCCATACTCTCAGACATTCTCTGCCTGGACGTTCATTGAAATGCATTACAGAAAGTCAGTTTTGTTCGGTTTTATGAGCTTTTTCTAAGATTTGAAGTTTAAAAATGGTCAGGGAGAGGCTGGGCGACGAGGTGTATTTTTTACACTTTAAACCACATCTCACCCGAGAAAAGTGTCTCCTTTGGATAAAGTTGTGCGGTAACGTTAGACCACAACATCAACTCAACGTGAATAAGATTAACAATGATGTCTGTTTTAAGGTAAGTCAACATTGTGTTTGAGGCAACATATTGTCACTTTGCTGGAAAGAAATATAAAGTTATCTTTAACATCTCTAGCTAACGTTAGCTAAAGTTAGCCTAACGTTAGCTCCTAGCTGTGTTGTTTATCATGTCACCTTGTTTGCTGGGAGTTCATTAGCCTATTTTGTTCTAGTTTTGTACTTTGGTGATCGTACATCATTGTTAGCTGTTGTCCAAAGGGCTCTAGTAAAACTAACGTTAACTTCTGGAGCTTAGCTTCATTAACTTATCTGTAATCGCAGAGATAACAAAGGTTGGCAAACGTTATGCTGAATGATTCAATGTAAATACTGTAGCACCAAACCAATGGAGAGACACTCTTGATAAAGATGGTAAAAAAGGCCGTTATCCTTTTCTCATATTCTGAGCCAAAAACCTTAACCTCAGTGTGGTACTTAAACTTGTTGTCTTTGATGGCGACGGCAACGAGATGCGGTTCACAAGCGTACACTGTGACCTGGAAATTTTGGCTTGTAATTTAAGCTCTGCATCGACCTTCTCAACAATAAAATGATGAATATGATAAGATTTTTATTTTTTTTGGTATCACCACTTGGAGTTAGCAATGTCAGAAATGCTCTACTCTTATGCATAGAAAAAAAGACTATTTACTGATTTATCTACCGACTTCATTACATTTTTAAAGGATTTGTTTTGTAATTCCTGCTCCTGGTGTGGATAAATCCTTGTAAGCAGTAAACCTTTGTCACAAACACACAAACACACCTGGATATAGTTCTCCCTCACGTTAGAGATGACCTTTGCCTGGTCCTCATTGAGGACCTTGAACAGAATGGCCCGTCTCTCGCTGTCCTTCTTCAGCAGGAATAGACCGCTATCCCTGTCGTCAGGGGAGGGGGGGGCACTGCGGTCCTCCGACACCGAACCCTCATCTGGAACACTGCAACACACACACACACACACACACGCATAGAGAGTAATCTCACTGCAATATAAAATAACACATAAAGCACACAGCTGATTTACAACAGCGTGACACACTGTCCAGTTTATTTACAGATACAAGCCTCTCCTGGCTACTATGTGTGCCCAGGAAAGTGCAGAAGCAGCATGAGTCAGCGCTGCAGGTCGTGCACGTATGTACGCACACACGTGTGTCTGAGCCCGCGCAGATGTGCGTGTGTGTGCTCAGCCGCCAGCTGCAGCTCATAAAATGATCAGACCTCATTATATCAGTATTGTAAAAGGCAGCGGAGCACACTGTGGGCTCAATCAGGCCACCTGCCACTAAAACACACACACACACGCACACGCACATTCATTTACATCTCGTCACATGATCTGCACCGTCCCAGCAGGATTTTGTCTGCAGTAACACATAGCTTTAACACGTTATTTTTGCATTCAGAAAAAGTATGACTCCTCAAAAGAGGCTTTTCAGATGCCATCCAAGTTGCATGTGCCAGGATGACGTCACGGTTGGTGTAAGTAAAAAAGGTTTTATATGCAACTTCAGAAAAGCAGTAGCAGCTGAGACAAAGCAAGTCCAAGATGTTTAAGAAATCTGAAACCCATCTTTGAATTTGGATCTCAAAGTCCTGTAAAATCTATAAAATTGAAGAAACACACGTACACACCTCAGGTAGTTGGAGTTGGGAGGTTTGAGCAGGTTCTCAGAGCCAGAGCTTTTCTTCTTCTGGAAGAAAACGTCGTGTTTGGAATCGCAGTCTGGGCTCACAGAACCATGTTCACTGCTGCTGCTCCCGGTAGCCTCGCACTGCAACTGCACCGGCAGCGAAACATTGTGGATGTAGTCTGGAAAGTAAGGAGGGAACATATGTAAGTCTTGAGACATGAATTACCTTTTCTCATGCATAAGGACTCTGCACACCAAGTCTGTATTTTTCATCCAAAATCGCTGCACTTTTAAAACTACACACTGCCTCAGGATATGTCAATCATATTGACAAACCGACTCAAAACTTCTGTCCATCATTAAAGTTTTCCAAACAGGTTTGAGTTCCGGCGCTTTTTCACATCCGTCAAAAGCCTTTGACGAGTTGTGTGACCAAGAAGCAGGTGGACAGCAGGCCAGGAAGTAAATGTCGAACCAATGGAATCAAAGTCATTCTTTAATCTTTCACGACAAAGAGAAGGTAACGTTAGACTTTTCAGAAATGCCTAATAGCAATGATGATGGTTAGAGCAGCGTGCAATTTCATAGTCACACAATATTATTTATATAAGACTCGGGCTGAGTGTGTACAGACAGGGAGGGAAGGGAGTAAAATTGTCTTTACATTTTGTCTCATATTGCTAATTTTTGCAACCAACAGAACAACAAAATGCATCAGACTCAGTGAACAAGGTTTCTGGAACAGTTTTTATCGGATAACGGATTAAACAATCAAAAAATACTGACTTAAGCCCTATTTGGATGGGATTAGTTTTACATAGGTCGGTGGGGTAAAGTAATAATTACCAGAGATTTTAGTCCCGTCCGAATGTGCCATGTCAGTAATCATTACCGCACAATGTCAGTAAAGATTACCGCCACTTTTACCTTCTGTAAAAGGGTTCCGGACAATTACCTCAGGTGATACTAATTTCGTGCGAATAGACCAGCAGTAAATATGTGTGTAGATACTTCGTCATATCCTGTTTACAAGTGGTATTTCGTGGATTTTCAAGCATGGAGGCTCTTGACGAAGCACTTAGTTTTGCACTTCACAGTCAGACAAGTCCGTGTGAAACCTCAGGTACTGTGGGCCTACGACGAACACGATTCAAGTGTGTTCAAGTGTGGTACGCACAGGAAGCAACGTCATACACACATGACGACAGGAGAGGACGGCGGTGCGTGGATGGATTTACCCCTCCCACTTGTGGTAGTTGTACTGATATTTCTTATCCCGTGCGAATTGGCCATTAATATTACCGACGTCCTGTGGTAAAGTGACATTACCCCACGTGCCCATGTAAAACTAATCCCGTCCGAATAGTGCATTAGTGTGCAAAGGCCTTTGCTCTACACATTCAGATTTTTCTTTTTCCCACATCCATGTCAATCACACTTTACACTTGAACCACTTAGATTTTGCCACGATCCCCCCTAAACCAATCATATCGTTGCTGTCATGCTTTAAAATCTGTAAACTTCTCTGAGGCTATCAGCTGTCGTTTCAGTGCCTGATTAATGCAACCATCTTCCACCCCTCCACACCATTCACCTCCAGTTTCTAATTGCTTCATTCAATGAATTCATCAGGAATCCCACTCCAGATCTCATCCAGCAGGTCTTAATGTTGTTGTTCTTTACTTCTGTGCAAATAATGTTCTTAAGCCCTTACTTCAATTAACAACTTCTTACTGAGCTACATTTAGGGGAAAAGGGAGCAAATCCCTTGCTCCTGAGCTGCTTACCATTGTTGTGGCAGTGGCTTTCATGTGCGGCCTGTTGTGAGCTGTCTAACTTGTATCTTTTATTATTTGTCACTGCTTGTGTGTGTGCGTTAACCTGATGGTTTGAAGGCAATCTTGCTCTTCTTGCCCTTGGTGTTGTGTCTGACGAAAGTGTCTCTGAGGAGATCTGAGGTGATGGCTCTCTTGTGAGGGTCCGGCTCAAAGCAGCGCAAGATGAACGACTTGGCCTCCAATGACAAGGACTCAGGGATCTCGGGGTGGATCTTAAACATGCCGACCTGTAACAGAAAACCACACCTACATGAAAGTATCAAGGCCTAGAAATTTGTTTAAGGAATGAAAGAAATCAAAACCTTGATCCACTTTTCTCCAGTGTTTTCAGCTTCTATTGTAAATATGTCTTCAGTTAACATGTGCAAAGCCTCATTTAAAGGCAAATACAAAGATGGAATACAAACCTTAAACATGGCCGCCTGCGGTTCTCCCAGCTCATGAAAGGGCGGTTTCCCAGTGGCCATTTCTATAATGGTGCATCCCAGGGACCAGATGTCAGCCGGGGCCCCGTACCCTCGAGGGCCCTTATCAATGATTTCTGGAGCCATGTATTGCAGGGTACCTGCAGACAGAGAGGCAGATGGTAACCTGGAACAACAGTGTCTAAAAGATAAGGAGAGATAATCAAGTCATTTAGCATTACTGTCAATAAAGTGACTGACAAACTGAAGCTGAGAATTTGAAATGAACGTTTCTGGACACACGGCTGGAGCTTTAATGAAAGTTTGTTACAAACCCAGATTTTACTTCAAAGGAGGTCTTGTTACAAAAGAAAAGAATCCAAAATTAGTGTGTTCATGGTTCGCATTCAGTGTTGGGAACGTTACTTTAAAAAAGTAATTAGTTATAGTTACTAGTTACTTTCCCCAAAAAGTAACTGAGTTAGTAACTGGGTTACTGCACTGTAAAAGTAATTAATTAGGCTACCTGGAAAAGTAACTATAGCGTTACTATTTTTTATTAAATGCTCAAATATGTCAAATTGCTTGGACAGCCCCCTTAATGGAACTGTAATGAAACTCAACATTGAATATGTTAAATGAATGAAATTGACACTTAATAGAATAAATCATTATTATTATACATTGTACACTTATCTACACTACACTCCATTGTTGTGCGTGCGTGTGTGTGAGGGAGAGGGAGTGCGGCTGTGGAAACATCCTGCAGTCCGAGATACTATCATGCGTTTGAATAACTTATTAGACGGATATATAGAGAGAAAGGCGACGTTTAGAGAGCAAGCCCAAATAAGCAACTCCACTTTGGAAACAAGTCCAAAAAACCACAACCCGTGACGACTACCAATATTTGTAAGCGACTTTACAAAAACACAAGCCTAAAGTCGCGGACCTGACAAACCTGCTTGTGAATACCCGCCCTACTCTGCCTCTGATTGGTTTATGATGAAATTTTCCTCTCCCTAAGCCAATCATCATCACTTATGCTTCCCCCTCACCTGCCCTCACCAAAGAAGAAACACTTTAAAGCTCCGCTGAGAAGGAGCTGGTCTGAGTGAAAGCCGCTTCAGTGAACTGAAGTAAAGCCGAGTAACGGCGCATTTTATTGTGAGTAACCATAACGGCGTTATAACGGGGGAGACAGTAACTTTTTTGATTAGTCGTTACTGAAAAAAGTAGTGCCGTTAGTAACGCCGTTATTTATAACGCCGTTATTCCCATCACTGTTCGCATTTGAACACAGACGTACTTATGATTTGCTTTTGAGATGCAGACATTTGGGCAAAGTGGCATTGCATGCAGCTGAAAAGAAAAATTCAACATTATAGCTAATTTTAAGGACTGAAGGTATGATATTAAAGTTATTTTAGTCCCTAAACACTGAGTTCAGATGAATTTGTTAATTATGTTTTGTTCTGTCTCTGAGTATTTTGTCTGTCGTCAGTCATTCTGAGCAGATCTGGCATTTGCGGTCTGCTCTAAATGCTGATGTAAACACAGAGAGACTGAGAGAGCTATAAAAAGATGGAGTCAGAGGGAGAGACAGATAAGGACATACGCACACACACACACAAACACACACACACACACACACGCACACACGCACACACATGCACACACACATATATACCTGCTAATGAAAGGTAAACACCCTTCTGCCTCTGCTTGATTAGCTAATCTAATTACTCACCTCGCTGGCTGCTGGAGGAGACCAGATGGTCAATGAGTGTGTATGTTCATACACACGCACGCACACGTGTGTCAGAGTGTTTCCATAGAGGCTGATAGTGGCTCTTGACATTTTGAGGGTCATTTGATATTTACACTCATAGACTGCAACATTTCTATGACACCATTTATGCAGTCCAGACTGAATGCTGTCCTGTCATGTGTGCAGTGTCTTCCTCTCGAAGTCATTACTGAAGCAGTTTATTATTTTGTATTAGCTTTATGTGGTATACAGTGTTATTTTTGCAATCATAGGAAAATAGATTTCGTAATTTGTCTGAAAATCACAGATTTACCAGATGTACACACCTGGAAGTTCCTCAGGAGAAAACATTTCCACTGTAAAACTGTTGGAGCCCCATGATTCATGAGGACTTTACAAAAAAGAGCCCATGAAATCCAGATTAAAGGAACATCTTGCTGAAAGTCATTTACGTTTATCTAAAGTTTCCATGAAACAGCTAGCAGAGTGCTATATAATTCTGCATATTAGAGATGCAGGCTCATCCCCACGATGAAGCTGTGGCAACCTAGGTTAGGCTGGACTTCACTGGACTCAAAATTTGTATACGCCCCAAGTGCAGGATAAGTCAACATTTCCTTTTATTGGTTTTCAGGAGGTCACAAACTCCATTGAAATATATACCATTAAAAACACCTACAAATCATTGGTTGGCCAGACACGGGCCTAGCCCTACAGGTGATGATCAGTGCAAGACATACCTGATAAATAACATTAGTATTTATTTTATGGGAACTTAAAAGTATCTGGTTGCATCTTTGTATATATGGCAGTATACATTACATATATATTTAATTTACTACCTGTTGACAAGCTAAAAAATCTGAACAGTGTGTATATTTATGTCTACATCCTGTTCTTGCGTGTTCATAACTGGTTCTCGTTACGCATATATAATTACTACATGACTGCACTACTGTACACCAGTCTACTACCCCAGGACTATATTACTATACATCAGCTTCTGAGTTGTCTTATTTTTGTGTCATTTTTACTCTTAATTTTTTTTATACATATGTATGAGTATTGTTGGAAATTGCTTGCCTGATATCAGGCAGAACTTGTTTTTTTACCCTGTTGCAATCTTCTACCAGTCAACTTGAACTTAATGGAATGGGCAGATTCAAAGGTCTGGACCCAGGCAAGGAAAGAACCTGAGAATAAACCTCGTTACCATTACTCTGCATATGTAAAATTAAGAACTTGAACTTTTTAACTTTATCTTTAATTACCTTTGGGAACAGATCTGATTCCCAGGGTGGATACCCGAACTGTTTATCACTTTCTTAACATTGTGAGATGGGGCATTTGGCCTTTGCGGAGTTGTGCGCTCTCTAGTGTCCCTCTAGGTTAAGAATGTATTATGGGGCTTTGGGGTCATGCCAATTACAAAAACAAAACAAATTTATATTTATGTGTACCAAATATTTGCAGGACAGCAATATAATTTATTGTAGAAGAAGACAAAGTTACCGGTGAATGTCTCTGTGCAGGGGTTGACACCTGCCAACCGCTTAGAGGTACCAAAGTCTGAGATCTTCAAGACTCCACTGTAGGTGTTCACCAATACATTATCACCCTGAGGACAAACAGCAGCTGTTTACTATTAATCCACAGTGAAGTTACAGTTCCCGGATGATTGTACAATGTTCGGAGTTCTTCCTTGTACCTTGATATCTCGGTGAACGATCTGGTTCTCGTGCAGGTATCGGAGCCCCTCCAGGATCTGTCTGGTGTAGAAGATGATTGTTGCCTCCTTCAGCGGGCCCCATTTAGACCGCAGCAACGCAGACAGGCTTCCTGGAGAAAGGAAGAGAAGGAGTGTCCAAAACCTATCATGAAATGGGAAGATGACCAAGCAGTTAGAGAGACCGCTCAGTAACCGAGGTCACAAGCATCGATCTCTGAAACATACTATTTATCCTACCTGCACAGGGCTAAATTATCAGTAAAGCACAAAGTAGACACAGTATTTCTCTCTTGTTCTGGTGCTTTTGTCCCTTTATTGCTAAGAACTGAAGGTTTTCAAACAAAAACAAGTCCTAGTTCACGCAACTGTGTAATTGTTCAACCATTGTTCTTTCTCATACAAACACACCTCCAGGCACTTGTTCCATGAAGATCTTGATGTATCCGTTCTCAGAAACAGAGCCCAGATACTGAACAATGTTCCTGTGTTTCAGGTACTTGTGGAGGGCAATTTCCTCATGAAGAGGCTGGGAGTACCTAATTTACACAGAGAAAGAAACAACCACAGACAAATACTTTGTTTCCATTTATCCAGATAAAGTTTACTTATAATGCATATTCAGTTACAGCATCAACTTGCCTCACAATCTTATATTTTTAAGCAACTAACCAATCTAGTGTTGTCAGAACAAGACATTCATTAACACACATATAATATTTACCATCACTTGTGCCATAATCCAGACATTGTGTTTAAGTCAATGTATGTGACATTCAGAGCATTAACATAGCAGCAAACCACTACTTGCTATGTAGACAAAATGGAGTAATGGCGTCCTGAGCAGACAATGAAGTCACGCTACCTCTGTGTGTGTTGTAATCCGAGTTCCTGTTCTTTGATTTGGTAGGTGGTCCAGCTGTGTATGCATGTTAGTGTATATGAGTCCCTGTAAGTGTGTCCCACTGGCTAGCTAATCGCCAACGCTCTGCTTGTAATCATTCAACTGTTACCACTGATAACGCCATCCCAATCCATGACAGTGTTGTTGCAGAAGCGTAGTGCCCACCCTCAGGCTCCCCACTGGGTTAACAATGTTAGCTCTGTCAGCACTGGGGCCATTGTTAGCACCATTAGTTGCAACCTGTCAGCTCAGCCACCTCCATGTTGAGAACTGCTTGCAGACAATCCTGCCACAGACACTGAATCATAGATATGCTCTGAATGTTGCAGAAACTGCGGCTTAGCTATAGAGAACTGGATACAGCATTGGAGGTGGGGCCCAATTCATTCCTGTGAAAGTTGCTCAGTAGTGTATGAAGCCAAAGAAAGTTCCCGGGTATAAAAGTACCCGGATCATCCGCATTGTGGGGCCCAAAGAGAGGCGAAGTTCCTCTTCTTCTGAGGACCCCACTGGGACCTTCTTTCAGGAAAAAATATGTACAGTAGTCAACAGCAAGAGATAAATCTTTTCTTTTTTTTTAGCCCGTTTGAATTGTGGCATTAATAACACATATGATGTTTGTCAATTTAAAAGAAAATTTAGCAAGAAAGTCACAGTTTGTGATAGGTTTGTCATAGCACTATTTTGTGTGAAACCACTGAGTGAACTACATCCTGCACAATATATATCACCAACACAAGTAATGTTAGCTAGCTAGCTAACTTGCTAGCAAGCTAGGTTACTTAGCTATGTTGCATGTGCAAATGTTATCTTACCTGATGTGTGGTCATGTGTGTGTAGTCTTCCTAATTACGCATTTTCGCAGTCTTACACTTAAACAGTTTTATGACAAACTGACTTTCTTGATCTAAATTCATCTTTAAAAGTGACAAACAACATAACAAGTAGAGGCGCTGCTCCTTCAAACTGAAAGGGGTCAGCTGAGGTGGTTTGGGCATTTGATTAGGATGCCTCCTGGGCGCCTCCAGTTAGAGGTGTTCTGGGCACGTCCCACTGTGGGAGACCCAGAGGCAGACCCAGAACGTGCTAGAGGGATTACATATCTCATCTGGGCTAGGAACGCCTTGGGGTCCCCCAGGAGGAGCTGGAAAGTGTTGCTAGGGAGAGGGACGTCTGGGGTGCTTTGCTTGGCCTGCTGCCCCCACAACCCAACCCCGGATAAGCGGATGAAAATGGATGGATGGATCATATATGTCATTCATGGCACAATTCAAATGGATCAAAAAGTATGTACATATTTTTGCCGAAATATGGTCTCATGGTGGTCCACCAGAGGGGGAGGGACTTCGCCTCTCTATAGAGCAAGCGCACTAGCATTTCCTTTAACTGTGCCTCCAAACTGTTGGTCTCGGGCCTACTCGCATGAATCACAGAAGAAAATAACTCTGGAACAGCTATTAGTGAGCTTTAGGACTTCTGGGGTGTAAGGATTTTAATAAGGGCTATTGAAGTATGAAGTTGATGTACTATGGGAACAAGTCTTTTTGGGCCCAATGGCATTACATGACAGACTGAGAAGTTGTAATTACACTTTATAGCCACTACATCGAGTTGTCAAGCCCAACTCAGTTCCTATGGGCTGGGGCTTTGCGATCAATACATTTTTTGACAATAAAACAAAATGGAAAACAACAACTTTTTGAATGTCGAATGTGGAAAACTTTGGTCAGGGTTACTACAAGTCATCATACCTGCTGTCTCTCTCAGGGATCTCTTTGATGGCGATTCGGACCTGGTTGCTGAGGTCTCTCCCGGCGTACACTACTCCATAGGTGCCCCGCCCCAACACCACCCTGTCTCCTGTCTCATTGGTGTCGTACTCATACTGTAACACATGCACATTCTAAATCATCAACTGGAACTATAAACACAGATATTTACTGTAAAAAGCATGGATATATTTATGACCTCCAGTGTATCTCCGTCTCCTTCCCCCTCCAGCTCGACAGCATTCCCTGTACCATCAGATATCATTTCTTTCACCATGGAGCAGAATCTGAAACACACATATACACACAAGTGATAACATTATTATTTCCAGTTCATGGCCATCAGCCTATGTTGCGATACAATTGCACATACGTACTGTACCAACACAAACGCAGACAAACACACACACCTACACAGACACATCTAGAGGTGTGTGTCCTCACCGACCGCACTGTTCCTCAGTTGAGAAGTAGATCTGGAAGTCGTCTGAGTTATCATGGACGTAGAGGAAGCAGCAGCGCTCATCAAACTTACTGATGCTGCAGACAGAGGAGTTGGAGTACATGAAAGCTTTGGTTCATTTTTTCTCATCTTTCACTGTGTTGTTACATCTTACGTCAGGATGTTCAAACTCAATGTAATCTTCTTTGTGGAATAATAAGTTTTCATATTTACATGTACGACTTTTCAACCCTTAAATTATGTGCAACAAATGATCATTGTATCTCTCATAGTTATGAACTCAAATAAACCATGACAAATGGCGTGTTTTAGCTGCATAATGTCAAACAGTTTGGGACCTTCTGCATTTTATTCAGTTCCAACTTCACATTCATACCTAATGCCTTTGATGGACATGGCAGTGAAGTTCCACTCATGGATCCCTTTCTGTAATGAAAGTGAATGAGGTTTTAAATTTTCACATTGCTCACTTTTGCACAGAATGGTCACATATTTAACCAGAACTCACTCAGAAGCCCTATTGGCATGCAGCCCTTTGCTGCACGTCATCCCCACTCCCTCTCTTATGTTTCCTATCTATCTGAGCTGTCCTATCAACAAAGGCAAAAATCGGCAAAAAAATTGTCTTCAAAAAAGATGACAGACAAAGCAGATCTGTACGGAATTATGATCACAGATGACCTCAGCAATTATTACAAAAATATTAGACATCCCCAGGTCATACTAGTCCTGTGCGAATAGGGCTTAAGTCTAACTTTAAAAACGGCTACAAAGTTACATAACTTTGTAATGGGTTCCAAGTTTCCATTCAAATGTGGCAAAAAATTTAACCGAACTTTAAAAAAATTTGCAAAAAAAAAGAAAAAGACAGTAATGGGAATTTCCATCCACTGCCACCATACAAATATAAGGTTGTTGATTTATCAAAATATACAACGAGCAGCGCTAATTCACAAATTAGGTGCCATTTAAAGATTGATGAAAATACAGCATTTGCTTTGGTTTCGTGTATTAATTAAGGAACATTACAGCCCTATTGCACATCGTCACATTTTGCTTTTATTGATACACCAGCACCAGTGAGGCATAAAATTTCTTTTCGAGATACTTTGAGGTTCTTTTCAAATTTCTGTGTCATTTTCCACTCAGACCTTTTATGTACAAAACAGGTGGAGAGAAACACATTTACTAAGTTTATTTTCGATGTTGCAGTGCAATGAAATGCTGCAGTCAAGAGTACAAGGGTCCTGTGGTTAAAAGTTATATTCTTACTGTTTCTGCAGGAGAGACATGCCAGATAGAGACATTCTTCTCTTCAGCCTCGTTGTTTATGGACACATAGGAAGGCTGGTAAATCTTCGTTGGCTCCAGAATCAACACCTGTAACACAAAGAAAAAAGCAAGTGTTAGTGTGAGTCTCTGAATATCTGATTGAGCATGTCTGAATGTTTGTGTGTATTTGTGTTTACTGGAAAGCGCAGTCGATTGGTGGTGCCCTGCGTGGCCTCGACGATGATGTCCATCCAGAAGTTGAGTCTGTCCCGCTGAGGAGAATGTTCTATCGTCTGTTTCTTAAACCTCTGGATGAGCTGCAGGTTCTGCACCACGGAGCGCAAATACCTGGAAAAAAATATAAGACAAGTCATAATCACAGGCAACAAGAGGAACTGGAAAGCAATATGGGACTGAATTATAAATGGACAAAAGTCAAGGAGGATGTCTATTACCCTGTAATGACACTCCATTTCCCCATATTGTTGATTATTATTTCAATTTTTATGTCATATGTATGGTCAGTGAGAGGAAATGGCCACTGTTTTTATATTCAAAACAACATCACACACATAAGAGTCAAACTAATGGATGTTTTGAAGGGGGTCTACTTTTAGTCCTCTTCTGTCACTGTTTCTTTTTTTAATGCAGAGTATAAAACAGGCTAAAACACAATTACTTTGATTAATAACATGTATTTCATTGATTAACCAAGTGTACTTCCTCAGTACACAAACAATATAAATCATACGGTAAAACAGAGTTGCTTAAAACATGAAAAGTACACGCACAGATACTGCACTACAACACAGAATAGAACCTTTTTTTGTGAATGTCTTTACCAGAGTGGCGGCTTGAGTTTGAAGAGCTTCTCGGCAGCCTGAGTAGCTTTGGGGATGTCGTTAGCTAGCATGCTAACGGTGAAGAACTGGCCCACGTCCCAGTAATTATTCATTTTCTCCAGGGAACCTTTGCGCCCCAGCAGACTGTTCAACCTCACACCTACAGACATCACATTATCAGTGTGAAACAACTGTAAAATAAAACTTTTTTAAAACCATTGAACTTAATTTTGACAGCAAAAGACAAATGAGCAATATGTTATTAGTGATTCTGTATTATCAATTCTTCATTTTGAACATTCTATGTTTAAGCATACTAACATTCAATTCAAATGCAGCAGGCTTTGTGGCCTACCTTGTTTTGTTCACATTTGGGCTGTTTTGAATGCTTTTAGCTGTTTCCTTGCAGGGGGCTACAGTATTAGTTAATTATTTACCCCTTAAATTAGGCAAGACACAATTTCACCGTTTGTTTGTACTCTAAAACTGAACTGACTTTGGCACAGTGGATACAGTAAATTGGTCCCAGACGTGGGATTGTAAGAAAACTCTAAAACTCTAAAAAAAAAAAAAAAAAAATGTAGAATAGGCCTTTATCTCAGCATTTCATTCATTTCTGTTGCTAAAACTAACTAAAATTGTTATTTTTGAAGTTAAGATTATTATTCAAAATATATACACTTTTAAAAAATCTTACAGGATAAGGTCAAGAACACAAGCTTTATATTTACAGAGCCTTCACTCTCTGCTTAAAAGCTTCACCCGTATAAGAAAAGTACACAATTAAAACAACTAAAGAGCTAATAGAGCAATGGCCAAGCATCAGGGAGAGGAAAACACTGAATCTGTCAAAAAGTCTATTAAGTATGAATGTTACAAAATAAAATAAATACAAAGTACAGACACAGAATCATAGAAAAACTTCCTTAAAATATCAGGGAAACTCATCTCTGATGCAATATTTACAGCAATTAATCTGCTCAACATTCATCATAATCACTCATTTTACACAAATGTCCTGTATTTGTTTGCAATGCATTGACTATAATACGAAATATTCAAATGTTTAAATATAACTTAGTCAGGGGGTCGTCAGTTTACTCATTGATAGAAAAGGTGTCCCCAAGGGGAAAAGATTGGGAACCAGTGCAGTAAACAATACGTCATTCAAAGCAACTGAAACATTTGATAATGTTTGTATTAGATGGCTCCAGCTTGACTTAAGCATTGTGTGCTGGTGTGATAAAACAATCAAAGTGGGGTTCAGGTTCTTACCTATTTTCCTCAGTTCAATGGAGCTCTCAAACTGTTGGCCAGCAACTATGAGGAGGACAGCCAGGTTGATCCCAGAGTAGAGAGTTGGCTGCAGCTCAAAACCCTTTCTGTACCTGCACCGATGCAAATAATAGGGAGTGTAGAAAATTACGGTTTCTCAGCATTTACATATTAGAGTTAAAAAAAGAGCGTGTGTGTGTTCTCACCACTGTATAGCATTGTCCCTGTTCTTGGTGTCTTTGCAGTCTGAGTCCAGGAAGATGTCCTTGTATATCCGTCCACAGAGGCAGAACATGTCCGGTGCTGGATGTTCACATGACTGTAACACCTGCAGCATCACTCTGAGAGCCTGCTCCCTGTCACCAGGACTGTTCCTCCTGCACATGAACACATTTATGAATCAATGTTAGGCTGATAAGTTGCACTGAACTACAAGGTGAATTTATATGTTCTTGCTACAGTTTTACATATTGTTTAATAGAAATGATACATTTCTTTGGTATAATAATTTCCCTTTTAATAAAAAAAATGCCACAAAGTCAGATTCTGGACTCAATTGAATACATAGCTACTGACTATGTTTTGACTTTCTAGGGCAAAATACATCTAGGGATTATGACATTTGGCTTAAATGTAAGAGGAAAATCCACTTCCTCCAGTTGTAGGGTCAATAAAATCTATCTAAATCCCATTTTAAATTACTTTCTGCACCCATCCAAAGCCTAGGAAAAAATATGAAAAGTAGTTACGACTGGTTCTCTGTACCTGTTGAGGGCGAAGGCGTAGTGGAACTGGATCATTGGCTGGGTGGCCAGATCACAAGTCGGTAGCATCTCCAAAGTCTGCACCAGCTTCACCATGGCATCGTAGTCCTGGCGGTCAGGTTATGTGTATTTATATATACTTAGTTGGTGTTACTGTCACTCCAAATTAAGACCATGTTGAGTGTTTGTACCTGTATGTCTCTGTAGGAAAACAGCAGGTTCATGACGATGTCCTGGGTGAGGACCTC
Source organism: Epinephelus moara (assembly GCF_006386435.1). NCBI lineage: Eukaryota > Metazoa > Chordata > Actinopteri > Perciformes > Serranidae > Epinephelus > Epinephelus moara. Next base: position 12,014,187 of record NC_065516.1, read on the forward strand.
CGTGTTGTCAATTCGGAGTTTGATGCGCGAAAGCTCCTTGGCCAGCTCCTCTCCCTGGTACTTCTCTCTGGCCTTCCTGATGTCATTTAGCAGGGTGTCTTTAAAGGAAGCACTGCAGAAGAAGCACAGTAAAAGACGAGACAATGAAATGAGAGAAAATTGGGAGAGATCCTCAAATTTTGGGGGAAAAGGTAAGAACAATGTGCTCTTTGGAGCACAGTTGGACTGAAAATCCAAATGCTTTTTACAAGAGGAAGAGTCAAGAGTTGTTGGGGCCATGTAAGCTACCCACCTGCAGACAAGATAATTTATGTGTAATGACATTAATGCTTTAAATGTGTCTCACCAGGATGTGACATGGATGTCCTTCAGCAGGCTGGTGAAGCGGTCGAACAGGGGGACACAGAGCGGCCCCAGCAGATTGTCCCAGCTGGGCTGCATGTACTCACTGGCCCTGCGCTGGGCGTCACTCTCACAGCACATGTACTCATGGTTAGGAGTCACTATGTAGGGGATGAAGTAGTAGTTACCACTGGATGCCTGGAGGGAGAGAAATAGGAAAACATTCTTTGTCAAAGGAAAAAGAGGACTGAAATTTGAGTGCTTAAATATAATACAGCTCTATATGGGATAAATACACACGTGCTGGATGCCAGGTGTAAAAGGAGTCCAGGAAGGAAGGAAGAGAAGAGATGGAGAGATTGGGGATTATGGAGTGATTAATGAGGCGGATCAGTATGAGCAGGGGATCAGCACACTACTGAGATTTTTGATAGCATCATGACAACATCAGCAAAGGTTAACGGAAGTAATCAAGCTCACATGGCTGTTAAAGATCCAAAACAGCAAGAACTAATGCACACAAATACACAACGCAACACCACGTCTGTTTATCTCTCTATGTATTTATGTAGAGGCCGATAAACATTGACTATAGGGCACTACTTGCTCATATTTAATTCCACCCATTCATGCAACACTGCTGTAAACTACCAGTAATTCTCAGACCAAGTGCTGGAGTTACCAGGTCTCAATAGTTAGTCTTGGCGTTGTGCTAACTACAAGTAGCGGTGACGAAGACCTGCTGTTTATTTTTCTAAGCTGAAACCATTTCCCTCAGTGGAAACAAAGCTTGTATTTACTTCTAATTCACAGATAAGAAACAATAAATTGTGAAGACAATGAAGTCCCCTAGCTACTAGGCTAATTTATACAATGTAAAATGTCATTGGCTTATGCTAATATTGTTAGCATGCAGTATTTGTGGAGAAAACATGTAGTTTTGGGTAATGATGTTGCTGTTAACACACATTTTATGTGTGTTTTAGGTGTTAGTTGAACACAACCAAACTTTACAGCACTTCACAGAAACTCAACACAGCAGAATAGACACCCTCAGACTCAGAAACTACTCAGACAAAGACACACCACTGCTGAAGTATAAATGCTCACAACAGAAACCACCTCCTTAAATCAGATTTTATTTCTAAAGTTTATGTCATCATATTAATATTAAAAAGCCCTGACTGTCTAAATAACTGCTGGATCTCATGTAATATAACCTGCCGTCCTGAGCTTATCATCTCTTCTTAGAACAGACAGTGGCTTTTTATCCGTCTTTGGTTTTGTGAGTGACACACTTTTGTTAGGGCATTTAATTTGTTATTCACACAACATCCCATGGGGAGGTCAGTGTTTTTGGCTCCTCCTCCATGTTTGTTATTATTATTAGCCTTTGAGGAAATCTCCCAGCATGCCCTGGTGCAGCATGGTACCTACTTTATTGCGCAATCCAGAGCCTCTGTACTCTGGAGGCAACTGAACCCAGGGAAAACCTAACGCTGGAGGACGAGAGGCCTTCTCCACACACACAGATAGACAAACAATACACACAATACATTAAACAATATAATGTGTGTGTGTGCGTGTGTGAGAAAGAGCAAGACAGAGGGAGAGAGAGAGAGAGAGAGAGAGAGAGACAGACAGAGTGAAAGCATGTAGATATGCATTCCTGCATGCAGTTGTGCATGAGAGGACGAATGGCACTTGTCACCAATATAACTCCACAAATAGCACAGGACAGTGTGCGCACATAAATAACACACACACACACACACACACACACACAGAAACTTACTGTGTTTTTCTGTGCCACCATGTCCTGTAAAGAGATATAAAAAGAGAAGTGAGAATGGATTTAAAGTGTGTACTCTTGTGTTCTCTTTAGTGGTGTTGCCACATTACTACTTCAAACAGCTGTTTCCCCCTGGCTGCACAGTGCATGCTTGACTGTAGTGGATCACTTTGTTCTGAGGAACTGCCAAGGAATGGCATCCATGAACTCTAAATACACCCACAGAAGAATCAAAGAGGTGTGTGTATTTGTGTGTGTGTGTGTGTGTGTGTGTGTGTGTGTGTGTGTGTGTGTGTGTGTGTGGGGCAGTACCTTCAGTGACTGGGCAGTGTCAGGGTCAGTGTCATGGTACAGGATGACGTTGTTGGCCATGTCGAAGCTCTCCCTCACACCCAGGTGGTAAAACAAGGAGGGCTGCCGAAACACATCGCTCATGTCCACAACTGCGATGTCTGGAAGGAGGAACGAGAGTCGGCAACCATGTTGTTCTCGAAGCTCATGTTAAAATCCATCAGCCCTTGTGTTAGACACTCTGAGATCTACAACCTTTAGGAGAACATCTGACCTCTGACTTTATACGAGGTGGGAATGTTTTTAGCAGTAAGCATCAGTGGTGGAAATAGTACTCTGACCTTTTACTTCAGTAGATATAGCAATATTATAGTGTAGATATACTATTATAAGTGAAAGTGCTGCATTCTTAACTTTGCTTAAATAAAAATATAAAAGTATTTGCATTAAAATATACTTAGAGTACCAAAAGTTAAAGTACTCATTACGCAGAATGGCCCTTTCAGTATAATTGATAATACATTATTGCATTATAATTATTAATGTGTTGCAGCTGGTAAAGGTGGAGTTAATATCAGCTACTATATAAACTGCTAGATTGATTTATATTTTGTACAAATCCGCTAGGTAACTAGTAATTGACACTGAGCGTACCTATGTTTACAAAATCCAACCAATGTTAACCAATGCTATCATGAGCCAGGAGGCTGTGATCACATGACCTATGTGCTGCAGGGTGACGGAAGCAAAGGAAGAAGTCAGGTGACCTAGTATAAAGCGGGACAGTATGCATAGGGATGTGGTTGAGGTGATGGTTGGGTCAAAAAAACACACTATGACCCAGGAGACCAAGGTTTGTGTTCCGTGTCAAACCAGAAGTCAATGTTGAGTTATTTTAAGTTACATACAATGTAACATCACAGTATCAGTTTATCAGGCTACATAAATTATGTATGTATAACATTAGCGTAACGACACCCAACCACAAGTACAATATTTGCCTCCAAAATGTCACAGAGTTGAGATATTAAGTAGCATAAAACGTAAACACTCAAGTAAAGCGCAAGTAGTAGTGTGGAAGCCCTTTTCAACCCCGCTGCATTGTACATGGATTAAAAACAGAGGTGAATGTAATCCTTCCCCGGAGCTGGTAGTTTTCATGAGCTGCACTCCAGAAGAGAAACATCACTCAGCATACTGTAGATGCCTCAAGCACACTGAATGATAGTGTGTGTGTATAAAGAAAACAAAAATGGACTAGTGTGCAGACAGGAAGAACCACATTTATTTAATGGGGCAGCTTTCATCTTGAGGCAGTAATTATATATACCTACAGCACAAGTACTGTGCTTACAGTGTGCATGAATGAAATTTCAGTTGGTCAAAAGGTGGTGCAAATAAAGATTTGATTTTTAGAAATAAACGGATTACCTTAATTAGATACACGTCTACAGACATATAAGATGCAAGGCCTACTTATGCACAGGGATGTTTTTAGCTAAATGCTAAAGTCACCTTGCTAGCATACTCACAATATGCTGATGATTAGCAGGTATGAGTTTACCATGTTCAGCATCTTAGTTTAGCATGTTAGCATGCTAACATTTGTATTTAGCACTAAACATAAAGTGCAGCTGAGACTGATGGGAATGTCATTAGTTTTGTACTTGGTCATAAATTTTGACCTGGAGATAGTGCTAGATGAAAGGTCAGAGATCAGAGTAATTACAGTTCATCCTCTGAGGAACATGGCAATCTGACTATTAACTGTGAAGTCACTTTTCCCAAAACTATGATGTCAACCTCATGGTGGCACTGTCAAGGGATCACTAAAGTTACTGAGATTCATCCTCTGGGGACCGTGAATATCTGCAAAAGAATTTGTGGCAATCCATCCAATCGTTGTTTAGACATTTCTCTCAGAACTATGACTGTCAACTTCATGGTGGCTCTGGATTAAAAGTCAGGGGATCAACAAAGTTATTCAGATTCATCATTTCCAGGTCAAATCGTCCAATAGTTGTTGAGATATTTTTACTATAAACCAAAGTGTTAGACTAACCAACTGACATACTGAGATTGCAATCTCTAAAACCACACAGATTAGCAACCGGCACTTGTCAGATGTTAGATTAACATCAGAGCACATGTTGTACTGCACCATGTTTTACATAGTTTACTTTCACATGAGAATCTCATACATGGCTGGAACACAAAAGGTTAACCAGACCTGCATCGTGTATGCTGGCTTTGTGGTTTCACTCTTTCCCCCAAATCAGCTTTTTCTTTTCCTTAAACTGATCACATGCTTCTCATGCGCCCATTATGACACACAGCAACCACAACATGTCCTATCTTAAACACAAATGAAAGAGATTTTGGCTCCATCCATTGAGCGTTAAATTTAACCAATGAGATGCTTTCGACTGAGTTCTTGTTGTAATACCAAACAAATATATAATATTAATATATATATATATATATATATATTATTAATATATAATAATAAACAACGTCTGAAAAGTCAGACATCTTCAGAGGTCATTTTAAAGAATTAAAGGGATACTCTGCCTACTTTCATGTATTATAACATTGTGGGTTGTGTGTGCAAATGACCTTTGGTAAACTTCCCTTCATCTTAACCAGGGCTCAGATCTACCCGCTGGGGCTGTTGCTTGAACTACAGATTGTACCAAAAATGTGTGTGTGTGTGTGTGTGTGTGTGTGTGTGTGTGTGTGTGTAATTTCATAAACCAAGAACCTGTCACTTAATTGCCTATTTCTCGCCAACAATGTCTTTAGAAACATATTTTATTGCACTGTTTGCCTGTTACATGAGAATTTGTGAGCAAGAATACTGTTCCCTGTATAAAGTGCTGCAAGGATGAAGTTTTTCTGGAAACTAACGCGGAAATTAGCATCGCCCTGGTTCCCTCGACAAAAAGCCAATGGGATTTTTCCACTGGATTTTGAATTATTGCAGAAAATAAGCTCTGTGGCAACAATATGTCTGTAATTCTTACACGTTTTGTTCAGCAAGATAATCTTTTTTGAAGCCTAAATGCAATCACTAGAAGTAAAAAGCTAACGTTAGGCTATGAACGAACTACTCCACGGTTGCATGTCTTAACATTGCTCCCACAGCAAGGCTGTAAAGTCATGTTCAGCATGATGATGTTCTGTAGTCTCATTTAGCCACTTATTAGCAACCACCATCTGTAAGACACATAAATGCTTCAAAAATCACAAGTGGGGCCATACTGACATATTTTATGTTGTAGAACAAAACTTGAGAGTGTCTTAAGCTTGTGTTAACCACAGACCTTATTTCAGGCATCTAACCAAAAACCCATTAAAAAAACAACTACTGACTTTGAAACAAGGGAATCAGGAGTGCTAAATGCTAACTCATTTCAGGGTTTTAGGACTCATCAGCGTCCTCTCTCTCTCTCTCTCTCTCTCTCTCTCTCTCTCTCTCTCTCTCAAACTCAGACCAAACTCTGACCAACTGGTAAAACTAGGCAGCACTGATAAAAACTTAAACCAAGATTCTGTTACTGTATTATCTAATTCTCACCTAAAAAATCTCCAAAATGCCATATTTTAGTGCACTGTTTGCCTGTAATACGAGAATTTGTCAACAAGTGGGCACCATACTGTTTCCTACATGGTAAAAACTGAGGCTGAAAATACTGAGACCAAACAGTAAAACTAAGCAGTGCTGATCAAATTTAAACCAAGACTCTGTTATTGAGTTTCCGTTTTCTCGCCTAAAATGTTCTCGGAAACATATTTTATTTTACCATTTAGCTGTAACGTTAATTCAAGATTGTTTGTTAACAGCTGGCTTCCATATTGTTTTCTGTGGAAAAAACGCACACTGGCATTACCTCACCCACCAGCAAAGAGTTTGGTGTGTGGTGCAGTGCATTCTGGTAGTTGTAGGTTTTCTACCTTTTGAGTATAAACAAAAGGTACAGGTACACTGAGGAAGACACTTGTCGAAACCGGTCTTCGTGTTTGATCGCCTGTACCAGTGAGGTATTAAAAGTTGGTAACGAAGGACACCGAGTGTTGCTGGCTTTTTCTTGTTTATACTGTTGTTCTGTGGCCGAGCACCTCCAGACTTTTTTCTTCTTTTTTGAGAGTGCATGTTGTCTTTCTTCATTGATTTTCTACCTTTTGAGCAAAAGCAAATGCCACAGTCCTTTTCCTCTGTTTTTCTCTGGTCATGTAGCACCAATTTCAGAAGTAATCGCCTCTTTCTACTGCACAGACAGCCCTGCTTTATTAAAAGACCATCTTTCCAGCAGTGAAATACTTCTTCAACATTAAGCATAGAGCACCAGAGGTCATTAAGTCCTTTAATTGTATTGTGTGATAGTGTATCCCAATCAATACCCAGTATCATAATCTATGCACTTGAAAAGCTACACATTTCCCTACCTTCTGATACATGGTGTATATATTTTGCTTTCTCGAACACCTCCAACGGACGTGCATTGTTCATAAACGTGCCATGACCTGATTTTAAGAGTCTTGCAGCCAAACATCTAATTAAACATTGGCAGCAGACACAAGGCAAATAAACGCTTCATGCTTTTCAGGTTTTCAACAGAAGCTGTGAGTCAGTGAGGAACTGAGATTTTAAAACCGCCGTCTTCCTTCTCAATCATAAGGCATATCTTCCTTTTAAATAAAACACACCCTCCCACAATTTACCAATGAATGTAAGGGTTGAAATAGCTCTGAAATGGTCGCTCAAACACTCCAGAATGTATCTGTATTTAATAACAATATTCTATAAGCAGAAATGGTGAAAGGTGGTGCGTGAGTCATTATCTGAGAGAGTAATCAGAAAATTGCAGACTTGCAACACATATTAGAATTTGTACTTTCTCTTTGCGTTTCATGCATTAAGCCACGCAAATAACTTTTGTGCAACTTCTGCGCACGAAACATTATTTTTTAAAGTAAATAACCTCAGTTTTAACCTGCACGACTCTTATATAACCTGCAAACACCATGCTGTTGCACTGACACACACCTGCATCGTAGAAACTGTCCAGCACTGATGTCTCTCCAAAGTCCAGCCGTCCGAAGGTGACGGTGGTTAGCAGAGCGCTCTCCGAGTCGCAGGCTCTCTGCAGACACTGCAGCGCTCCGGACTCCGGGCTGCTGGCCATCACCGACTTCAGCCCGTCGTTCAGGACGTACACCACCCGCAGGGAGCGCTGCTTGGCCGGCGGGCAGGGGCTGGACACCTCGCCCCTCTCCCGGTCCCGGTCCCGCTCCAGTACACACGTTCCGGCGGAGTGCTCTCCTCCCATGTCTGCGACTTGCGCGCTCTGGCCCGTATCCATGGCGAGAACTAGGGAAGTGTTTCTGCTTTATCTCCTTCCTTCTCCCTCCCGTGACTTCCTATGTTTTGTCTGTCTCCTCCGACTCGTCCTCCTCTCGCTCACTTGTTGCGCACCTGTCCTGGCCGCAGAGGAGCGCGTCTGAGTTTGTCCCTCCGCATCTCCGCCTCATTAACTCACATCATCTGCCGATTATCTCGCACCAAGAAGTCCGCTTCACCCAGACTGGATCCGACTAGATCCGAGAGGCAGAGAGAGGAGGAGATGTGGAGAGACAAAAATGCACCCAGAAGTGAAATTACACCACTTTGCCTCTTCAGTGTGATTTCAAGTCTGACGTAAGGGCGACTGTTTAACTGCAGGATACAATCAGGACCGTGTTGTCCACAGTGTGAAATGTTATCACCATCTCCCTGGTTGTCTAAATATAAAACGGTATGTCCTTTTGGACCCCTCTTCTACTCCCTGCAAAGTTATTCTCACTCATGTTCACCATATAAAATCAGCACAGAGCTCATATGATTTAAGTATTTCCTCATCAGTGAGCCTATTTGTTGATGTGAATCAAATGTGATATTGATTTCCACAGTCTTTCTTAGCAGAGAGTCTGGATCCTTTATGCCCTGGTGGCACGCGTTAATGCCAGACAGTACTGACAGCCAGGAGCCGTCTATCACACTCTGTTGGCAGAGGGGACACGAGGCTCATGTTTATTTCCAAAATGGGGTCAGTGCCACTGCTCCTTCCTCAATACCTGGAAATGTTTGAGTGCTTTCTAGAAGAACCACAATGCGGTTGTTTTCATTTTAGGTTGGTGTTCCAGTTTTCTAGGAGAAATGAGTAGCATAGAATAGTAGTAGGTCTAGTGATCTCATTTTTATTCAGTGTTACTAAGATACTTAATTACTTTTCATGTTAATATGGTATTTCTGATATTTTGCATGTAAATGGACTGGACTATGAACAACAACAGCAGCTCCTATAGCTTTTATGATGTGCAAATGCAGCAAACGGGACAAGGTATTCCTGAGGAACGAGAGACTAACGCTGTGTCTCAAATCACATACTTCCATTAGTACACTTCCATGTGGTATACTATGTGCACTATGTAGGCCTACTTATTGGCGTAGTGAGCGAATTTGTGCACTTACCGGAAATGGCAACGGCAAATTAGCTAGTTAGCAAACTATCATTAGCATTTGCGTTATCGTTCGCGGTACAAATCATTACAGACTGCTAAATTAACCCAATAAACACACTGCTGGCTTATACCCAACAACAGTATAGTGCTGCTTATTGCAAAAAACACATGTATTTGTACAATGCAGCGATGTTCGCGGTCGTACAGTCCTCGGCCGCCATTTCCTGTTTGAAAAGTGGTCCCTCCCCTTCCGCTACATAGCCAAGATGGCTACCATCGAGGGCGAGAAGTGTCCATAGTTCCACACTCAACTTCTTGACCATTTTGAGTGCACCATCCGGGTACTCATATTGCACTGCATTTTTCTGTACTTCTCAGTGTGAATGCACTTATGCACCCAAAATAGTAAGTGTAAGTACAGAAGTGCGTGATTTAAGACACAGCACAAGTCCAGCTGCTTCAACATAAATCAGGATTTATCATGAAACCCCAACCAGCTAATGTAAAAGATCTCATTTTACCATCTCTTTAAACACAACCGATTTTTTTGGCCACTTGGGGGCAGCAGAAACAAGTTGTGAACACAGTGCCAACATATCACATTAAAAGTTGACATGGCAAACTTGTTGATAAACAGTTGCTAGTTTACAGTTATGGAGTAACACATATACATATATGGTTTATTAAGAGTCATGTTTGTGTCCACCTGGTGAATGTCCAACATTTCACTTTCAGCTCCTCAAGGAAACATCTGTCTCCTTGGCTGCTAAATGCTCCATTGTGTTCACAAGCTAGTCGCTAGCTGTGTCTGCTGTCTGGTGCTGAGCAGGTAGTGTACTCTGGGCTTTAAAGAGGACCTAATATGCTAATTTTCAGGTTTATACTTGTATTTTGGGTTTCTACGAGAACATGTTTACACTTTAATGTTCAAAAAACACATTACTTCCCTACTGTCTGTGCTGGAACGCCTGTATTCACCCTCTGTCTGACACTCTTTGTTGTAGCTCCTATTGCTTTAAGCTTTCAAGAGGGTTCCTGGTTCGAACTCAGGGAGGGGGGCCTGAACCCAGGGTGGGGGAGCTCTTATGTGTGGAGTGTCAGTGTGGGTTTTCTACCTACAGTGTTCAGGCTGATGATTTAAACACCCTTTTCTCAGTCCTGGTCTGACTTTTGTTCATTACTACAGCACATTCAAAATGGTATGCTTTAATGTTAACTTTAAACTCGTGTTTTGTGGCATTTCTTTCTACACTTAAACACCCCAAAAACTACTACTACCTACTGACATGATGTGTTTTTCACAGTTTCAGTGATTTTATATATGTATTTATCTTTCCTTTTTCTAAGTTACATCTAAATAATGCTGTTGCAGAAATTCTTTGGTGGTTTCAGTGCCCATTAAGGCTGAATCAGGACTTTTACTTCTGTTTTTGGTCACGCAGATGTCCTTTTCATCTGTCGCAAACACACATACCATGCTCTCCCATGTTATCTATAAAGGAGCACCAATTGTTTAAATAAACAATGTAAAGAGCAACAGATATTACTCTTCATTCATACAGCACTGTATATCACACATTTTACCAACAGACAATTCAAACATGTTTGGTAAGAAACACAATATGCACACGTACAGTACATAATAGCATCTTTATTACACTGAAATATAAAAGTATATATTTATCACTATCCTGGAGAGGAAGGACCAAGTCAAGAAAACAATCTGTAGACTCAGTTGTAGCAGTTTTCTTGTTGTCATACGAAAGACAGAAAGAAAGAGAGAAAGAAAGCAAGAAAGAAAGAAAGAAAGAAAGAAAGAAAGAAAGAGAGAGAAAAAGAAAGATTTGGAGTCAAAAACAGGAAGGCCACAGTGACGGGTTGCCATAGATTCTGTGCACATGTAAGGAAGGGAGGCAAACAGCCGTACATGCTACCACACATACACACAGACATGCACACACACATTGTTATCTGTGAGGTCCTTTCACTGACTACATTCTTACAACCCTGTCCTTAACGTTACCCTTCACCTGCTGCCTAAAGAGCACCAGAAACATCAGATGCACATTGATCTCAGTTTTTATTGTTTTTAGGGGGTGGGGGGGGGGGGGTGATGCGACCAGCACAGCTGTTTCTTGAGGTTTCTGGAGTCGTGGTGCAAAAGTGCAAAAGCAAAAAAAAAAAAAAAAAAAGTAAAAGAAAATGTTTTGGTCCAGAAGGCTTGATAAACATCATAGGCGTGTTCATGCAGTGACAAGTGCTTTTCTTTGCATATACCTTTCATTTGCAGACAAATATCACAGGACAGTTTCGGAATTTACCAAAGAAATTGTTGACTTTTTGGGAAACATGTTTCTGTGCTTGCCTGCCACGAGTTGGATGAGAAGATTGATACCACTCTTGCGACTGAATGTTAAGTATGAAGGAGACACTTAGCTTAGCTTAGCTTAGCTTAGCATAAATACAGGAAACAGGAGGAACAGATAGCTTGGCTCTGTCCAAGGGTAACAAAATCAACCTATCAGCACCTCTAAGGCTCACTTATTACCCTCTCTGAATGGTCAGTCACAGGTATTTATCAGCTCCAGCTCTGATCGGCAGTGACCGCTTGGACATGCTAATTTTCACCCCTTTTCCGGCAGTGAGCAGTCCACATCTTCCTCCTCGTCATCATCGCCTATCTGAATATTACTATCTGACCTGCTGAAGTTATGAAATGATACTGTGCAACTCATTCCTTGTCTTGTCACGGATGTGCCCTGCCCCCACATTTCTTCACTGATTCTTGGTCAAACAACTTTTTAATGGCTTTTATTGCATGCAGAAAATTGAACGTGTTCCAAAAATTTTAATGACGGACAAAAGTTTCGGACTGCGTGTGCAAACGTGATTGACACAACATGAGGTTGTGTTTATCTTTAGAGTATGTTTTTTAAAATATTTCCCAAAGTGTCCACTATTCCTTTAAATAGCACCTATTGTATCAGTACTTGACATGTTGGTTAGATTTAGGGGGAAGAATCATGATGTGCTTATTAGCCTCCAAACAGTTGGAATATTTGACTGCAAATTAAAAAATCGTGGTATCAAGAGGAAAAATGGGTCAGGGAAATATGTCCAAATGCCAGTGCTGTTAATGGCTGATGCTTCAAAACCACCCGCCTGCAGTGTACCATAGAAACATCAAGCTCAGTGTGTCAAACAAAGTAAACCTAATGCTAACAATGTGCCTCACTGTAAAGGCTTTGATCAACCAAAATCCTAACATTAATCTTGCCAGTTGGAGAAGTCATGATTCGGCCAAAAACAACCTCACTTTACAAAAATGTCCCTATTTCAAAGGCCTAAAACTGCAGTCCTCATAAGGATGGAAAACAAAACACTCATACACACACACACACACACACTTACAGGCAAAGGCCGCAGAGTGGACACAGACCAGCACAGAGGTCGTCTGTACCAACCGGGCTACAAAGGTCGAGTTCCAAGTTTCCTTCACATTTAGAAAACAAAAAGTACCAGCGTGATTGCCACGGCACTCAGCCTCTGTGTCGTCGTTGCGTAACCGTGGCAACACACTGCAACAGGCCGCGGTCAGTCAGTACCGGTGGCACAGCAAGCATTCGACAAGATAGCAGTAAACTTAACAAGAGAAGCCTCTTTGAAAGAAAAATAAAGAAGTAAACGCAGGATAAGGCGGCGTCAGAGGGGGGAGGTGGCTGATTCCATGGTACTGTATTGTTGCTGATTTTGATGGTGATGATCATTTGGCACAAACTTTGTTTTGGCGGAAGTGTTTCAGGCCAACAGTGACAATGTTTTCAAATGTTGGCCTCCGATGTGATGATAAGAGGATGCTTTAGTCTTCATTTTGACATGCTCTTCTTTATGTGCTCTACTTCCATCTGTAAAACAAAGATGGACGTGTGATTTAATTTCTTGTACACTGAAAGACATTTAGTTGCTGCTCTTTAAATCCTTTCTTGATATTAGAGTCACATGACAAGAGAATGAATGTATTATTTTCATATTCAATTAATCTGATTATTTTTCAATTAATAAATCAAATACAAATTTTCCAATGCTCAAGGTAACATCTTTGAATTACTTGTTTTTTTTCTGACCAAAACCACAAAGTATCCGGTTTACAATGATAAATTACAGGAGGAGAATGTTTCAAATATATTTCTTTTTTTTAAAAAAAGCAGCACGTAAGATTTAGTGGCATCTATATATCTATATGTGTGAACTGCAGATTGCAACCAGCTGAAACTTCTCCCATGTGAACTCCCGGTTAGGATTCCTTTAGTGTTATTCGTTCAGGAGATTTTCACCAGGAGCAGAATTATCTGCAGAGATCTCTTCCTCTCCAAAACAAATGGACCAGGTGATTGATCCTGATAAAAACAGCATATCAGTGTGTCTCTGATGCTGTTTGGCTCGTCACAAATGGCCGCTAGCCCAGCACCTGCTAATGAATGCTCACCTTTCTCCTCTAATAACTTAAGACCCAGATGTTCTGGAGGCTTTTACCAGAAGCCGAATTATCCACAGAGATCTCTTCCTCTCCAAAATAAACAGACGCCATTTTTTAATTTGGTAAAAACACTGAATAAAGCAGTTTCATGTTAAAATTCTGTGTTTTTCCAATGCTGTTCAGTGGCTACTAACAACAGTAGCCAACATGAAAATGCGAATAGCCGTATCTAGTCCATATGGTTCATTTATTCACCTGTTACCATTATTAATGTTGAACCTGCTTTGTTTCCATTGATAAACATCTAAACTCTCTTCATGAGTCTCACCTGTAAACTAATGCGAATCTTCCTCTCGTCATCTAGCGCATTGGTCAGCTGCTTCATCTCCTGCCTGAAATGCACACAAACACACCATGACTCTGATACACCCACTTGTGTATGCTCTCACACACACCTGTAGGCTTATACTGTGCATGTGATGTACCTGTGCTGGCTCTTCAAAAGTTCTACTGAGGCCCTCAGGTCTCTCAGCTGGTTCCTGAGTTCCTCCAGTGTTGGGGGCGTCAGAGGTGAGTGCCGGAGCTCGGGGGAGGGGCTCAGACCCGAGGAGGAAGACGGGGATGCAGGGCGATGGCTGGCATTTGGCGGGGCTAGGACAGAGGGTTTGGCAGGCAGTGGTGCTTTACCGTCAGGGGCCTGAGGGCAGGTGGAACAAAGATCAGTGATTTTAAAGGAATTCAAGAATTGTTGTGTTTTCCTCAAACATCTAAAAATCTAACCTGGTAGTTCTGCTTTAGTTTCATGCATTTGAAGAGCTTCCAGTAAATTAGGAATACAAACTACAGCAAAAATATTTAACTTTAGGGTTTTCGAAGCACTTCATAAAGTGGAAAATTTAATATTAATTTAATAAAAACTTAACATCATGGAAAATAATTTCGTCATCTGACAACAAACTGTAACATCTAACATTCAACAGCAAGCATGTTTTAACAGGGCTCAAAATCAGTGGCATGGCGCCCTCTGCTGGATGAAATAAATAGAGAACAGTGAAAGTGGTCTTACAGAGATGATGGGAAGTCCTTTTCTCAGGGAAACCTCTACAGGTCTGGAGGGAACAGGCTCTGGCTCCTCTTTCCCTCTATCTTTATCCTTCCTGTCTGCCACTGCAGGGGCGTCCAGATCAATACTAGACAGGGAAGACTGCAAGAGAGACAGTGACGGTCTTGTTTATTCAAGTCTGTGGCTCTATGAAGGCCTCTACAGACACAGACTTATGAGAAATATAAAATTGCAGTACAGTCATGATATATTAAAGGCAGCTCCTTCCACCTCCTGGAGTTTTGCACTGAAGCACAACACAAGTGTCATATTACTTAGTACAATACCTTTTACACAAATGGCTTATATGCATTGTCAATATACTCACTGTTAAAACATTAACATAGACACCAGACAGTTACGCAACTGAGATAAAGTTGTGTAACAGTACAGTATACAGTTTGTACTATATATTCATTTTCACAGTATACTGTTTTTACTGAGGAGAAAACAGGAAATTAACGAACTGTACTTTTTTGTACTAAAAGGAAAGGATCAATCCAAAATGTGACTTTAAAATGACTTTGTCAGTAAAACATAATCAAATATTTATCTATAATTTTGTTTTGGTCGATGAGTTTTGCAGAAAATTTAATTTGAAGATGTCATCTTGGGCTCTGGGGCATTTTAAAGTCTGAACGATTATTCAAATAATTGAAAAAATGATAGATGAATCACTAACTAGTTGCAGCCTTCATTTGTTTTTATGTTTTGCAGATGTAAGCAGCTCCTCCATTTACTATGTGCACTACACTGTGACCAGCAGTGGAAAGTATATTTACTTAAGTGCTGTATGTAAGTACAATTTTGAGGTACTTGTGCCTGAGAATTCCACAAAATATAATCAACAAATACATCATGATGTATTTCTATGGATAGAACTAAAAACTTAATTCATCCCTTGGTGAATTCAAAAGCTACCCAGTTGCAACATTTAAGTGATGTGGACATTAATGCATCAATAATTATAATCCAATAACATAATATATATTACTCTGAAATATTCTGCAGAAGGAGTATATTTGCTTTTATACTTTAAGTATATATTGATGCCAATACTTTTCTACTATGACTACTTTTTCTAAAGTAAAAGATTTGAGTACTAGTGATTGGTGAAAATGTTTTTGAATGAGTCTTTTTAGTGTCTAGGTACCAGATCAGCTTGTCGACTGTCCAGATGAATCTATGATGTGTCATAATGTAGTGCAGCAACAGCACTGAATGAACCCGATAATTTCAAACAGTTAGAAGTTTAGTCCAGTGAGTCAGGACCGGTTAAATCAGACTTGAGTTGAGACCTCCGCCAGCCAAGGCCAATGGTGCGTTCATGTGCTCCTTGCATGGTCGTTCTTTTGACTGTGCTTACACAGCACATTGATAGAGAAGAGCAAAGGCAACTGATCAGGTGAAAATATGATCTAGAACTCTTTTTAAGATTATTCTGGCACCACATGAATGCAGCACAAAGCTGCAGAGGTAACTGGTACCTCTGCTACTTGCCCCTCAAAGAACAACAGATTGTTGGTCTATGACATTTCTGTAACATCACCAACATATAAGTGGGATGCTGAACCATGGTCTTGAAATGAATGTTTTGCCATTATTGATGAAACTTTAAATGCATTGAAGAGAAGTTTTGTGGGGCAGGCAGCACTAGCTGTCGACAGCCATGTACAATAATGGAGTATCAGAACTCAAAAGGTTGGAAAGGTTTGATACATTTACACATACATTTATGTGTATCAACTCCAGGAATTAAAATTGTGATAAGAGTGGGTCCACCCATCACTACTGAGTACTTCCTCCACCACTGGTTGTGACGCAATAGTGAACATCAACAGCATACCTCAAACTCCAGTAATTAAGTATGTTCTTTATGACAGACTACAAACACACTCACAGGTGTGATGATCTGTGAGCGAGGTCGGCGGTCTGTGACTCTTGGCCGTGACGCCGTCGGATGACTCAGCTTCTCTGTTGTCGCTACCACCGCGTCGAGGTCCACATCTGCACAAGCACACATCAGAAACACACACACACCTGATTATCATCATCAGCAGGTAAAGTTTCACATGGCGTTCTCACAGTCACTGAAGCACCATATCTCGAGCTCACTGGCCGACGCTCCTGTCAGTCAAACTCACCAATGTCATGTGACCTGTCAGGGGCAGAATCTGGTGTCGAAGCCCCGCCCTCAGGTTTAGGGCTTTCACACCTGAGCAGGTAAACCATACAACAATATTAGGCTGGATATGCTCAGGAGTATATGGGGTTTTAATGTTTCGTAAGAATGTGAGAGTGTGTGTACTGACGCTAGAGTCGGTGGTCTTTCAGGACGCCGTGGGGGTTGGGAGGAAGGGGAGGGGCTTGTCTTTGGGGGTAGGGGTTTCTTGGGGAGGATGGTTGGGAGGGAAGGCTTAGGGATTTCTGTAATCTTCACCTCCTCACCTACACACACACACACAAAATCATACAACACACAGATGTTCAAACAGAAAAATAACAAACAAAAAAATCATTGTAAAACACAAATAAGCACATGGAGAGGTGAACGTGCGACTCAAACACTCACAGACATGCCTTATATGGTGAAGGAAAGGTAGGTGAGCAATTGATGAAGTTAATCTGAGCCAAGAGGGCTAAAGCAAAGCTAAAGAAGGTTGTTACAAAATAAAAGCAGAAGAAGAAAGGTCTGGAGTCGCCCAAGGCTGCAAGAAGGGAAGGGAGGGAAAAACAAAACAAGAAGCAAAGAACAAAAACGGAAGGCGACAAAGACCAAAAAGGATCAGGGAGGTCAGGTCAAAGTGGTGGCAGCAGTATATGTAAGTATTTTTATGTTGCTTGCCTTTGGTTTTATGAGTATACAAGAGATTAAACCTTATTGAGTAGTGACTTATTTGATAAAAAAAACACAATCTCATCAATAATTTGATGACCACTTGATGATCACTAAAATTAGGTAAAGAATGAAGTGGATTTATCGATATATCGTATCGTATCGTGCATCCCTATGTGTGACTATGTGTGACTTATTATCAGGTCAATCAGAGAGAGAGGTCCCCATTTTTTTGTCTTTCCACTCCTACCAATCATTGCATGAGTCCTCAGACCTATCCCATGAACCATTAGAGGAGGCATGACCCTTAGTTTGAGAACCACTGGACTAAACTTCTAACAGTTTGAAATTACCGGGCAGTCCAGACAAGTCTTTGAGCAGGTTGGAAGGCTTAAGACTGAATCTGTAAACCTCAAACATTACCAGGTCATCTGGGCTGAACATCAGTACCGACTAAAGTCCCAGACCTGATTTTTCCTCCAATTGTCATGAGGGGTGAACTGGGGTTAAATCAGCCCTAGACTTCTGTGTCAGAGGCCGGCTTTAAATAGTACGAGTTTTGTGAAAATAAATGTGTTTGAAAAGTACTGACGGAATACATGGGACTTAGATTCCTCTGCACGAGTTGTGTAAGACTTTGTAAATAGATGTTTTCTCCGTTTTTGGATTCTTCGTTCACTGGAGGAATGTGAGAAAAACAATAACTATGTTTCCATCCAAAAGTGATTCGAATCATTGGGAAATGCGCATTAAAAGAAATATGAATCCTGTGTGTTTCCATTAAATGTACGGACTTTGGTGAAAACTATGAACCCGTGCGAGTTTCCCGCAGAACCGCAAACAAAACAAGTCTTGCAAGCAAGCAACGTCTGACTGACTGGGGTCAAATATTGTGTGTGCACCATTTGTCAGGTCTAGCTTGTGTTTTGCACCAGTGAGTGCCAGTGTTTGTCAAGATCAAATCCACAGTGCCCAAAGCTTCCTGTTGCACAAAGAATGTTGCTGACAGTGTTTCTTCAATCACAAAGTTGCTCCTTTGCTTTATAACAAAAGACAAACATGCTGCAGGTGAATTTTACTACGGCTCTTATTTCAACAAATGTTCATGTTTACAACTCGAAAACATCCCCTTCATCCTTTTTCACGCTGAAACTGTACCTCCTTTTTCAGCTGTAAAGCCATCCTGCAAATCAATGCTGGATTAGTGATATTAATAAGCATGTTAGTTAGTGATCCGTCCATTGCTGGCTGAACAGATCAGTGGAAAGTTGCAGGCTGAAGGTGAGCTGAGTGCGGCCAAATCGGTCTCGACTGTACCTCGATCCTGGTCCCTCTGTGGCAGATGTTCAGGTCGCTCAGGAGGAACCTTCTTGACCTCCGACTTTCTCTCTACAGGTCAGAGTTTACAGGTTTCTGTTTCTCTCTCAGAACATAAACATACAGGGGAGGAAAGAAGTAATGATGGTACTGTACCTGTGGTGTGTTTAGCTGAAGGAGCACTCGGAGGAGGCGGTTTCTTTGGTCTCTGGAAACACACACAGACACAGACACATCACAAAAACACTTCAAGAATCTCTCGCGTCTTTGCGACTGTCTGGGTCTCTAATGTCACGGTAAACATACGACTTTTTGCAAGCCAAGATTACCTCTTTCTCCACTTCTATTAGCTTCACAAAGTTATCTGGGAAGACACCTTGCCGTCCTCCGATCTCCCCCATCCACCAGCCTGCATCAGCACACTCCTGGACAACAGAAAGCAAAGTGTTCGGTCTCAACTACACTTTAAATGCTCGCTGTGTATTTAATGCGCACCTGGATGCAAATTTTTCTTACACAAACAAATCAAACAAACCAAATGATGCAAAAATCCAAGCAGACACACCCACGTGGAGGCAGAGTTATACACACATATATATGCTGCCTTACCTTGGTGATGATGGTGATGATTTCGCCCTCTTTGAGTTGCAGCTCATCTTCATTTTGTGCTTCATATGGAAAAAGGACTTTGCACAGCTCCCGCCCTGCCAATCAAATTCAAGACAAATTTAAGAAAAGGAAAACAGCCAAGAAATAAAAGAGTAGAGGAGGTTTACAATGTGCATAGGTGTAGATCTCAGGGGGGGATGCCATATCCTCCTATATTTAGAACATGTGCATCTGCCCGCCCCCCAAAGTAGCAAAGGACTTCTATTGTGACAAAATTAAAGATATTTAAACAATTAATTTATGCTGAAAAGGCATGACTTGGTGCATAATAAATCACAAAAATCAAAATGAAAGGAATTAAGTTTTGAAAATTATATGGTTAAGGACCTCCAAACCCGCAGTTTCATATACCCAACCCGATGTTCAAATGGACAACACAAATTTGCTTAGAGAGAAATGTTTTGTAGAAATTTTTTACTCAAAAAAACAAAAAACAAAAACAGAAAACAGAGATAATTTCGTAAAAGCAGATTATTTTCAACACATTTTGACCACACAGACCACCATAGTTTACAGTAAACAAAAAGTCATCCTGTAATAAGAAAAGCCTGGAAAATTTTCCATTGATATAAAGTAGAGAAAGAAAGGAACAAATTGTCCCATTGGGTTGGCTCAAAAACAAATAGCAGTTACATTAAAGAATACTTGTGTTGCAAAAGGTTTCTTTTTGCACTGTAGCTCACATATTACACTGATATTGCACTTACTGTACACAGTTTTTATGTGGATATGTGTACTTGAGCATACATAATTGTATCGTCTTAGTTAACATGTTTCGTTTTTAGTTCCTTCCTTTAGCTACTTTTACATACTTTGTTCGATTTCACTGCTTATTTTGTAATTTCATTCTATTCTAAGTTAAATATTTGAATATTTATTTTTTGATATTTTATTTGTTTATATAGAGGGGGCTATGATTGCATTTCAGTGTGCAATCCTGTATTGTATTACTGCAAGAAAGCTGAACCCAGGAACCTTTTGAAAAAGATAATCCACATTTCTGCATCAATTCCTTTTAATGGGGTTTTCCCAACTTTTATTTTCAAAATAAATACCAAGCAGTGTAAAGGTTTCTGTTTGACACTTACAGTCTGGGAATAATGAAACCTAACAGTGTGTTCATTCACTCATTTTCTGTACACAGAGGCAAAAATAGAACAAAGGGAAATAAAACACAGAAGTTACACATCAAAAAGTCCCAATCAGGCATTAAAAGGGAAAGTTTACCCATTAAAATCTATTTTAAGCAAAACAGGTGAAGTGTTAGCCAGCCCACTCTCCTCAGGCAGAGAATTCCAGAGCTTTGGGGCCTTGATGGCAAAAGCCTGGTCACCTTTAGTTACCAGCCTTGGTCTAGGGACGACTAGCCAGGGTAGGCTTGAGGATCTCAGGTCTCGACTGGGAGCACAGGTAGTCAGAAGCTCAGCTGTATAAGTGGGGGCTAAACCATGTTGAGCTTTAAACGTTATTAAAAGAATCTTAAAATCAATTCTGAAGTTAAGTGGCTACCAGTGGAGGGAGGTGAGAATCGGGGTGATATGTGACCTGTGATTTGTCCAAGTGAAAATACGAGCTGCAGCATTCTGCTCTGCTTGAAGCCAAACCACTGAAGATTTACTGAGGCATGTAAACAATGTATTACAGTAGTCGAGGCGTGAGAATACAAAAGCATGAAAAAGCTTTTCAAGGTCAGGTACAGACACAGCTGACTAAATTTTGGTAATATTTTGTAGGTGGAAGCAGCAGAATTTAATGAGATTACTGACATGTACTGTAGCTCAATATGAAATTGAGATTTGAATTGATGCCTAAATTTCTCGCTATATATTTTATATATGTTGCTATCAGTTGCTATATTACTATCACAGGGCTGACACATAGAGACAGACAAACATTCACGCACACATTTACACCTACAGGCAATTTAGAGTCACCAATAAACCTAACGTGCATGTCTTTGGACTGTGGGAGGAAGCTGGAGCACCCTGGGGAAAGAGGAAACCCACACTGGCACGAGGCAAAGTCCATACAGACGGGCCGAGATGGGGACCTGAAATCCTCTTGCTGTGTAGCAACAGTGCTAATCACCTCACACCCTTTGTGTGATACAACACTTTTGCATCACACTGTGGAATGTCCTTTATGTTAGGACAACTTTTGCACAATTGTTAACAATTTGTGTGTACAATAAATACAAAAATGAACTTGAGAAGGTCACTAAATTATTTCATACAATTATGTTGTATGACAGAGCACATCTTGCTGTAAAAGATGTTAAACTCATTAACTAAAAATACCTTTAAAAAAAAAAGCTTGAAAGTCACAATACGCTTCAAAACCTGGATGTCAGAACTTTCCACAAGCATCTGAACAAACTGTTTCAGCAAGGAAGTGTTTGAAAGCCTGGTGCAACTACATTACAATACTGTGACAAAAGAAAGGAAAGCTTTTGCATGAAAGGAAATGATCTCAAAACTTCAGTATGCTTTAAAAAGTGGAAGACTGTTTATAAGTTTCCTTGGATAATCACTGCTGCTGCTTAACTATAAATTTGGGTCATTGATGTTGACGTTTTTAATCACAATTTATCACTGTGTGTTTAACAGAAAAGCTGTAACTTCTCACCTTTAGCTTTGCCATCAGGTTCAGTCTTCATGGTTTCCGTGGCAACACTCGCTGCTTTCCCCTCGGTGGCCTGCGTGAAGGACAGATGGAAGAAAACCTTCAGTTTCTCACACAAATCTCATCCTCAGATGCGCTCACATTTACGGCAGATATCATTGTGTAACCAGTGGCACAATGTGTTTGGTGTAACCACTCTGTTTGAGTCTGAGACTTCCTGTGCTCACCATGGTGAGTTTCACCGACGTCTCTAGAGAATAGTGTGACCTGGTTTGGTGCAGCTGTGGTTACTGAGATAGGGACAGGGAAGTTTACTCACTAGTGTTGGTAAAAAGACCCTGAACATCTGTCTCTCTCCTCCCTGTAATATTACTAAATGTTTTACACAAAATTGTGAATGAAAATTCTGCAGCACTAAAACATAGCACACTAAAACCTTGTGTCATATAATTAATGAGTTCAGAGTTCTCAGCTATTTGAATGTCATTGTAAAAACTATTTGTTACTTAAAATTACTTGTTACAAATAAAACAAACAAAAACAAACAGAACTAGAAAAACAGAATTATGTATCCTTCGTATCTTTTAAAAAATTATGATGACAATACTAATACCAGTACCCTCAAAATCATACCGATACCAATAGAGTACTTAATTCGATTCCCATAGGAGGAAAATGTTTTGGTGGCATCTCTGAACACTGACACTCCATCAAACACACCATGCTCGACTTCACAAGCCCACAGACTGTATGTATGGGTTGTAGCTGCAGCTGCAGGAGTGTGAGCTTTGCACCAGGGACAGTTGTGAGAGTCTGCCCGACCACACACACACACACACACACACACACACACACACACACACACACACACACACACACACACAGTGACAAGGATAACAGTTAGCATCACAGGCTGACATTACCCAATGTATTTAATGGATTTAAGGACAGAGTTGAGCCGTTTCATTGTTGGTGTGAGTTTCTTGGGACCGTTTAATGGCTCGGTGTTGGATGATAGCCGGTGCTGGGTTAGCTTGTGCTAACTGGGCAGATGTTGAACTGAGTGGCTCCAAAGATGGCAGCAACAGAAAGTATGCTGAGAATCAAGACTCAAATGCAGGTATTGTTTCACTGGGGATGTTTCACTACTTGGTAATTAAAGGTATTAAATACACCTAGCCCTATGTAAAAATGAACTAATTTCACAAATTAAAGTGTGAACAAGCATTACCGCTTTGCAGTTGTATGCTACAGCGAACCAGTCATGTTGCACTTACAGTATGCATCCATGTCTGTAAAAACATGGCTGCTTTACATGCATTTCCCCCGGCAGCACAGAAGATCTATACAATCAGCACAGATTCAAGGTGGGCCCCAAATTAGTGTCACCAATTCAGTGTCTGACCAAATGTTTTCCTTTCTGTTCCTGAGCTGATGCGAATAACGGCCACAAAAGTGTTTCTGCAGACTATCATGATGTCACAGTAAAGTTGTCATCACTTTATAATTTTTATTCTGTTAGACATTTGTGTGAACATTTTGTCATAATTAGTGCATGACTTTTTGAGTTGTGGTCAAAAATATGTTTTGTGAGGTAACAGTGACCTTGACCTTTGACCTTTGACCACCAAATTATGATCAGTTAATTCTTGAGTTCAAGTGGATGTTTGTGCCAAATTTGAGGAAACTCCCTCAAGGCCTTTTGAGACTTTCAAGAGAATGAGATGGACACAAAGTCACAGTGACCTTGAAATTGACCTTTGACCTACGACTTTCAAAATCTAATCAGTTTATCATTGTGTCCAAGTAGACATTTATTCCACCATACAGACGGATGGATGGACAGACAGATAAACAGATGGACGGACAACCTGAAAACATAATGAATCCCGCCTTAGCTACCGACGGCACAGAAGCATAACAATAAAACTCGTCCACTGGGAGACAAAACTAAACAACAATTAAACTGAAGTAATCACTTTCCTCCAGTGAACATCTTTGTCCCACTGCTCCAGTCTAACTAGCTAATTAGAGAGGATGAGATCAGATTTAGCACAGAAACCACCGAGCTGACTGCATGATGAAGTGTGTGTGTGTGTGTGTGTGTGTGTGTGTGTGTGTGTGTGTGTGTGTGTGGTGTAGGTTGTTAAAGGAGCCGTTGTTTTCCGGCTGGAGTGGATCCCTTGACAGTGTTTGTGGAACCAGGGTGGCTCTTCCACAGGAAAACACACGCACATATTCACAAGACCCGGTCTGTCCCAAACACACACACAGCTCTGTTCTGTTCGGCCAGAGAGAAAAAAAAAAACCCACACCACCACCACCTCCCCCACCAGCTTCTCTCCTCTCTCTCCTCACCCTTCTCCCTCTATAATGAGACCCATGTGGTGCCACAAGCATTGACACATCATTACAACATCACAGAGACGTTTCCATGTTCAAGTATCACATGTTTCCGGCCTCTTATAGGCAGCACTGATGGAGGAAGTTTTCAGATTCTTTACTTAAAGGGACATTGTGTAACATGTTCATTTGTTTATTGGCAAAAAATGATGTCTGCATTCATAAATATGTCATCATTGGTGTATTATTACCTCCACCAATAATCTGACTTATTCTCGTAAAAGGAGAATTTTGGATTTGTTTGTACATTGTGCGGGAAAGTCGTCCGGGGGGTGCCATAACGTTTCGCCATCTTGAGAATACATCCGCCAGCAAGGGACATACAGCCCCGCCTTCGGCGTTTTCGTTGAGAGCCAGGCCAGTACTCCAGTATAACAAAGTCCCACTCTTTGAGCATAATGCAGGATCATCCATATGTAGCATCACGGGAGACAAAATCCTCGTCGCCAAGACAGCACAAAAGGGAATAAAAAAGGCAACGTGACCTGTTAGCCGCTGTTAGCACTGCTGTTGAGCTACTTGTCAGTTGTCAAAAGACAAGACATGATTGGTTTGTTTCAATTTACACCCGCCCTAGTCTCGTTCACCAGACCTTTCTCAAGAAAAGAAAGGTCTGGCTGGGCCGACTCTCACTTTAAGATTGGAGAAAAAAACGCCCCGGCTGCTTGTATTTCTTTCAATCAATCACAATCGTTCTTGGCGGTGCCACAGCAACGGTGCGCTTGCAAAAATATCACCGGGGGCAAACAGGTTTTGGTGTAACATGCCCACAGAAATATCGCCTACAGGACGCGAACCATGGCAGAAAAATGGCTACATCCCCGCAAGATCAAACACCGCAAAAGTTAGTAAAGGACGTGTTGAAAACTGCAACCGGAGGTGGTAGGGCGGGACTTCAGCGGGTGGCTCGTTCCGCCCAATGAGAGGCTGATGTTTGCAGCGAACTTCCACCCACTCAGACTACACCCGCCCCAACAGTCCTACAATGTAAACACAGGCAACTCGCGAGCGTATGTCTGTGTAGGAGCCTGAATGAATACTCCATGAAGTATCGGATGACATGGTTTCATCAATGTTATCATAGCTTTTTGGTACACAGCGGCTACCGTTGTTGCAATACGTGTTTGAAACAGTGAGGTGCTAGAGTGCGCTATCCGTTTGAGTGCAATATACGATCTCAACTACTCTGGAAATCCAGAGTTCTCGCTGGAGCACAATTTGAATTTGCTCAGCGAGTCACTCTGGCAATCAGTAATGATGCTCATTACCTATGCCCATGAAACCGAGCTGCACCAATCACACTGGTGTATCTGATATAGGCGGGCCAGAGGCGAGCTAAACAGATGACGACAGCGCTGCGAAGTCCGGCATCAGTCAGTAAACATTGCAAGATGGCTACGGATGAACACCAGTTGTTTGAAACGGCTTTGGCCGCTACAATGAACGAGTTAGACTTGACTTTTTCTCTAAAAGAGGAACAGAAGACGGCGCTCGAATCTTTCCTTTGCAAGAAGGACGTTTCTGCTGTTTTGCTGACCGGATACGGCAAGAGTCTAATCTACCAGTTAGCTCCGCTGGTAGCTAAGGGTATACGTCACCCCGTGTATTGTTCTGATTGGTCGTAGTGTTATCCAATTGCGTGCAGTGATATTTACAAATGCATGCTTGGTGCCGCCCCTCGAGTTGGGCCATTTTCATTACTCATGGCCAGAACCTAAATCTTTCTAGATTTGGGTCTGGATTTCCAGGCTAGATCTCAACACTAGATGGGAGAAATTTCTACACACTGTGGTTTTAAGAGAAAGTACTAATACCACAATGTAAAAACACTCCATTAGAAGTGAATAAAAGTACAAAAGTACTATCAGAAAAATGTACAAAAAGTATCAAAAAATAAAAGAGATCAGTATAACACATGCATTCATGTTTAAGAGGCATTTTTTACTTATATGATTCTGTTATCAAAATCAACTAATTGATTAAGTGACTACTTGTTTAGGCTTTCTATACAGTGTTGGGTAGTTAATTTATTTTTGACATTGTGTTATGTTTTTCCATATGTTTGTATGTAAATCTTGATTTGTAAAGAAATTATTAAGGCAAAATAAATATAATGAGGTAAAAAGCACACTATTGTCTTCTGAACTGTAGTGGAGTAGAAGTATAAAGTGCCATGAAATGGAAATACTCAAGTACAAATACCTAAATCTGCAGTTAAGTACTTGAGTAAATGTACTGAGTTACATTCCACCATGTGCGCTTAAGCAATGGGGATTAACCAATAAGTAGTAGTAGTAATAGTAGTAGTAGCAAGTTGTGGTAATAACACAACTATTTTTGTAGGGACTCAGACAGTTAGACATTTTTAATTTCCCCAGTTTTAGTTTCAAAATGAAAAGGGAACTATTTTCCTCTTGAGTGTGGGAGAAGCCTCACATGACCGTGCAGCTGCATTCACTATACTGTACGTCTGTTTCAGAGCTGCATCATTTTAAAACAGTGTGACCAGAGGCAGGAAATTCAACCATGGCGTCAGTTTTCTGAAGTTGCTCAACTGCAGGTTTCACAAGAAAAGTGTGAAACAAACACGATCTACCTTGATGTAAGTGTTGCACAGCACTGTGTGGTGACTTTGCTAGTGAAAGTTTTCATATGACATATGCTGATGTTTCTAAAAGTATCACACCTATGGAGGCGGCTTTCTATCACCTAAATCAAGAGATTTTTTTTGCTCACATTGGGACAGCTTAACAACATCTACATACTGGCATAGTGTACTGGAACATCTGCACTGAGTATGGGCTGGAAGTCCCAAGGTCAAAATGGAAGACATGTCCTAAGGTGGTTGAGAATGACCGAGCTAAGATCCTGTGGGACTTCCAGATCCATTAGAGGCTCATGCTTGTGACAGCATAGGATGTAAACATCAATGGCGTACTTCTCGGCTGACCTGTAATTTTAGCAAGCTCAGCGGTGTTGCATGAGCTAGCAGTAGGTTCACACTTCCTTCTGCACAGTGATACAGTTGGCGGGTATAGTTCAGTAGAAAGAAAATAGTTCCTACATGACACTGCTCACAACAAGGTCTGTGGATTATCTTGAGCAACCGGGTCATGATTTCTGGAAAGAGACACTGCGCCAAGTGCCGTCTAGTTCCATTATATTCAAGAGAAGGCAGACATCTCTACAGCTGATATCTCCAACACCTTGCAACTCACACCAAACAACCTAGGTTGATATACAGCTCTCTCTAAGAGGAGGAACATGTATTTTTTATTTTGGGTTGGATTGTCACAAAAAGCAACCCCATTCACATTTTACACAGTCAGTTCATCCACTGATAATATAAAACTTTATTATTCATACTTTAAGCTTTACGTTTCTGCAGTTTCTTCAGTATGACATTAAATCGCATAAAACAATATTTTCTTTCATTCTGTCACCTCCTCACAGTATAAAGTACAGACAGTATATATACTGTAAGACAGACATCATGTACCATCACCTTGTTCTCAATTATTATCATTATCAAAATATCTACCTAGAGACACCGATCATTTCTGTACGCACTAAGCTAGTGTCTTCTTCTGACTGACTGATGATTAATTTGGTGCAGCCCTCCATTGTTCTGCTGACTGCGAGGAAATAATCACTTTTTTTTGGCTGAGTGAAATAAATCCACAACAGATTTTTTGGTCCATTGCATATAAATATTTTGAATTGCCCAATAACGCAAACCAGAGGGAGCTTTCATGAGGCTTAGAAAGTGATGACACACACAGGGCTAAGAGGAGATTAAATATAAACTACCCATCAATGAAGACAACAATGTCAAGTATGTCTTTATAGAGAGTCTAAATGTGGTCCTACCACAGCCTGGAGGATGATCCTGCCTTAGAGATTGACTACCCCTCCCAAACTTTACACTGTAGATGTTTGTTTCTCACTGTAGACTCAGCTGATCACAAGGCTGAGTGACTTTGACTCATTGCGGAGGAAAAAAAAAATCTGGAGGAAACACTGACAACTTCCTCTTTTGCCAGATTGAGATCTGAAACATGTTGAATCCAAATTCGCATCATCAACCAGCAAAGAAGCACTTGAAATACACTTCAACATTTAGTCACTGTGTTCAGCACTGGTGTAGCTGCTCCCAGTTCACAAGCAGCTAACCTTCCAGTTCAATTATAAAGTTGACGTGGCTTGGCATGACTCAGTGTCCCCCTCATCCCGGATGGAGAGGCTCTACTGTCACCTCCTCCAGAGCCTCATTAGAGAGCAGAGAGACTCGTCTCACCATAAAGCAACATAACAGCCTCCCACTCAGCAGGACAGGCTGACAAACATCCTTTGGAACAAACACACAGACTCTCTTATATGTCTGCAGGAGCGACAGGATGGCCAATAAGAGTTGTCTATGTTGTTTCAATCCTGTGTTTCTTACCTTCTTTATCTATTAGCCACAGTGCCATTTGGTTCCTCAAAAGATAACATGAGAGTTTCAGGTTTGGTGTACTCTGTGAGGTTAGACTTTTGGTTGACTGATCATGCAGAAAGCAGGTTAGTGAGAAGGTTTCCTGATAGTCAAAATGTGCTTTTAAAAGCTGCCAGGACTAATGTTTTTGGGGAGAAACACGAAAGACTTTTGATGTATTCATTTTCAGCTTCACACATGTATTTTGGGTTTCTTCTAAAACATACTTACATGCTTTAATGTTAAAAAGAAATACTTTATTTTCCTCATACTGTCTATCTGAAACACTCCGTTTGAGCACCTGTCTCTTTAAACCTCCCTTCCAAAATAGCCTGGTTTCCTCTATTTGGTTGGCCTCTCTGGGCATACCATTTCTCGGTGTTTCTGCACCATAATTGCAGCTGAGGAACGACAGTAACAGATAATAGTGGCACTTTGTACAGTGAAAACTCACCAATAAAAGCTTCTAAACACAACTGCACATGTTCCAGCAGTAAATAAAGGAGAAATTAACAACATCAGCAACCAAAATTACATGTTTCCCTGATGTTAGCATGCAGCTACGTGTACTTGTAGTCGAGGAATGACTGTGTATAGGGTCGCTTTCTCTTGTTAAAACTCATCAATAAAAGCTTCTGAACACAACCAGACATGTTCCAGCAGGAATATGATTCAAAATCAGAGGGAAATTATCAACACTGGCAACCAAGATTACATATTTTCCTGATGTTAGCATGTAGCTACATGTAGCACTGTACTTGTACTCCAGGTATGACTGTGTATAGTGTCACTTTCTCCTGTTTAATATCACCAATAAAAGCTTCTGAACACAACCGGACATGTTCCAGCAGGAATATGATTCGAAATAAGAGGGAAATTAACAACACTGGCAACCAAGATTACAGGTTTTCCTGATGTTAGCATATAGCTACATGTAGCAATGTAGGTTATGTGATGTAAACACTTGCAGTAGTGTGTCTGGAGCAGATGACCATAAAGAAATCCATCACAAGCTGACATCAGCTTGTCTTGAAAGTAGTTTAAATGTTGGAAACAGTATTCAACATGGTCAAAAGCCTGAGGTTTTTACTCATAGGGATTACTTTTACATACGTTTACCTCATTATTTGAAACTTTGGCCACATTTAAATATGAACATCTGACATTGTAACATAATATATATGACAGAGAATAAGTGAAGCATAATTGTTCCCCTTAAAAATAGCCCAGTTTATGGATATGGCATTAAAAGGACAGTACACCACAAGTACAAAACCTGAATCCCACATTTTTCTTCCTCCTGGTGGTTTCTGACCACTTAGATACTTTTGGTTTTATTTGTAGAAGTTTTCACATATCTGAATTTTTAAACTTCTTTAAAAAATTGGGTGCGCTGACCTTTTGAAAAGGACTGAAAATACAACCAAAAGTATCTGCATCGGCAGAAACTACTGGAAGGAAGAAACTTTGGGTTTTTTTCCTCTGTAATTTTGGTGAACTGACCCTTTAATTCCCTATACATAAACTTGGATGGTTTCATGAGAAATGTATCAAAACAAATTTAGTGTTTACCTCCCCAGGATGTACTTTCAGCAGGGCGAGACAGCCTTTGAAGTGGCATTTTGTCCATCAACAGGCACAACTCTTTTTACAAAAACCTCTTATCTCTAACAAACCTTCTGAATAACTAAACAGCACTGACGCTTAAGCACAACACTTGAAACATTGCTTAATTTCACATGAAATGTTGCACATTTGACAGAAAATCTAAGGATAAGAGAAGAATGTGAGAGAAAAAGAACAAAAATTAAACAAATGTGCGAAGAAAACAGAAATCTAGAGGAGAGAGGAAAAGAGAGGAACAGAAACAGAAAACTTGACCCTACCGTCCTTTCCTCTGGTTCCAGTTAAACACACAGACAGACAGACGGAGCTTTGCTACATCAGCGCCGGCAGCAGCAGGAGACAGTGTGTGTGAATATGTAAACGTCAGTGAAAACCAACTGTATTACCTCCCCTCCTCTCTCTCTCTTTCTCTCTCTCTCTCTCTCCCTCTCTCTCTCTCTGTCTCTCTCTCTCTCTCTCTCTCTCTGTGCCCTGTGGAGCTCTCACTTCTGCTTGGCTTGTCAAATCCCTGCAGGATGTGTGTGCGTGTGTGTCTGTGAACATGTGTGTGTCAACATAAAACCACTTCCTGTGCTGTTAAATTGAGACAGAGGATGGGGAGGAGCCAAGACTGGGACTTCCTTCCCTTGCATCTCACAATGCAATGATCACAGTATCAAAAAATGTATGAAGTAAGTGTGTGTGTGTGTGTGTGTGTGTGTGTGTGTGTGTGTGTGTGTGTGTGTGAGTGTGTGTCTCACCTTGTCCACCTCTGAGTCCACTTCCATAGAGCGTGGTCTGAGCTTGATGGGCTGATCTTTGAAGATGTCACCAAAGCCAAACCCTCGGACCTACAGGTGACACAGAGAGGTGAGATGACACACAATGAAACGCTGATATTTAAAGGAACACTTCACCAAAGAATCTGTAGTTGGAGTTTCAAACACTGACACCTGGTGGTCCTGAGAGTATGTAGCATGCTCCATGGGTGGCAGCAGCAGTAGTCAGCTTCAATTCACAACAATTTCAATAGATTTCGAGTCACCACTACTGCAGCATAATCCACCCCTCCACTGTCTTTCTGTATGGTCAGACTGTTCCTAAAATAAGGCTTCCATTTGTTCCTCGCGCTGTAAGCAGTTAGCTGCACTTTTGAATAACACAAGCTGTGAGTTTAGCCACATTTTTAGTCAGACAATTACAACGAATTACCATTTTGTTACACTTCTGTTATCTACCAAAACATTGACGTTGTGTTTGTGTTTGCTGATTTGTTGATGAGTGAGCTGTTGTTTTGTTTGTTTGTTTTGTCCCAACCAATCAGGAGCAAGAGACATAGTGATCAAAATAAATATGCCTGTTATTATTTCTGTCAGTCGACTCGCAACAACTTGTGCTGCTGGGAAAAAAAAAAGAAAAGCCAACATAAAGTGTGCAAGTCAGATGTTGGGCCACCACATGCCTGCAAAACATCTTAAGCATGCCTTGATATTGATTCTACAAGTCTCTGAACTCTACTGGAGGCACTTCCTGTGTTTTGATGATGGTGGTGGAGGGCGCTGTCTAAAGGATCAGACACATCAAACCAGGAAACTAGCGGTGATCAGGGCCTTCTGCTGTGTTGTCTGACCATGTCACAACCAAAAAAGTTTCACATGAACACACTGAAAGACTAGAGCTGACAGCCAACCAGCATGTATGTTCTACGCCTGCTTGAGAGGAAATAATTCTCCACACCAGCAGACGGTAGTAGTCTTTAGACGTTATTCAAAAAGGGAAACCAGAAGACCATTGTGATGCTAGTTAGCCAGTTAGTACATTAACAACGCAATCCAATGTTGACAGAACAGAGCATATTTACTGTGCGCCAGTGAACAACAACACAAACCATTAGGAAACGTTTCTGCTAAAGAGTTTAATGGCTAAAGAAAAATAATGTTACCTTGTGTAACAAGTTTTGGTCTCACTCCCTCTTGACTTTAGCTCTTTGTTTATTTTCCTCAGTTCTGTTTCTCTTCTCAGGGGCTGCACTGAACTGCCAATCAAAGGGATTTTATTCACCAAATTGGCCAAAACAAGCCAACAGGGGCCGATGAGGGGCAATGGTGCGGGACACACCGCACTGACTACTAGGGTGACAGATGCTCACCAACTGTGAGACATTAAATAACAGCTGACCGTTGGGTTGGTGAGTCAGGGCCTTCATACATTGGTCCAAAATCTTGAATAGGTGTTCAGTTGAATTGAGATGTGGTGACAGCGAGGGCCATAGCATATGATCCACAAAATTTTTATACCCATCAAACCATTCAGTGACCCCTCGTGCCCTATGGATTGGGGCATTGGTCATCCTGTCATCCAGCTCACTTTTTTCAGGTTTTTCATGTAATTTGTTGCCTGTCTGTAGCTAATATAGCTATGTAGGAGGATGACATCTCCATTCCTAACCCTGCCTGCTAAGCTCTGATTGGACAACTATTTCTCCAACCAGGAGAAACAGCAGTCAGTGAACAAATCTGAGATATGGGCAGCAATACTAGGTTTGTCCAACCCACTCCGTGTCAACAAACCTCTGTTTACTCAGTATTTTCTAAACACTTATAATTTTGCCAATATAAAGCAGCTTTTACTGTCGCTGCCACAGTTAGCTGTTTACCTACCTCACGGGCAACTATATTTACTTATGTCAAGGTTGCAAATGAAAAATGTAAATTGCCTTAAAAAATAAACAACAAGATGCAAAGTAGTTGTGTACATTTTGCACATTCTAGCAAACGTGTGTAACTTGTAAAATTCTGAGCATACGGATGGAAAGTGGAGAAAACTGCATTCAGTCTGAACCCATCAGCTATCAGTCTGACGAAGATAACACTGCCAGGTGACTGCTGATGGGCGGCTATGCGACAATTAACAAATCAAAGCACTTCAGCCTCTGGGGGCAACAGCCAATATTTTGGGGGTTCCAGTGCTGGTAACAGATATCCAGGTAAAAACTTCCTCTTTCATGTGCTGGCCATTATAGCTAATCTCTATAAACACGTATTATCTGCGTATGAATGCAGATAAGTAAAAAACTGGAATTACTGCCTCATGGTTGTATGCCTCCACCAACCTGTGAAGTTGCAGTTTACATCCATGTCTGTCCAGGCTCATAATATAATACATATAGTACAGACTTTAATGGACTTTAATAAAAAGCATTAAGTGTATTTTCTGGAGAAACATGAAAGCATTACACACATCCTCAACCCGGCAGCGCAGAAGATCACACAGTTTCAAGATGGACACCCAAGGTAAGTGTCACCATTCAGTATCTGACCAAATGTTGCTTTTGTTTCTGAGTTGTGGCGTTGAATAATGACCTGAAGACATTATGATTTCACAGTAAAGTTGACCTTTGACCTTTTTATAAATGTCATCACAGACATTTGTGTGAAACTTTGTCATAAGTTGTGTATGAATTCTTGAGTTATGGTCAATAATACTTTATGTGAGGTCACAGTGACCTTTGACCTGAAATTCTTATCAATCATCCTCGAGTCAAAGTGGACGTTTGTGCCAAATTTGAGGAAATTTCCTCAAGCGTTCCTGAGATATCACATTCACATGAATAACACTATCCGTCTCTTTTGCTCGACACACAGACTTTTAAACTGCCTCTCAAACATGATTAGTCAAAACTACAAGCAAAAACCAGAACACTTCTGATACCAGTATCTTGCATCATTGCCTACAGATTCTGTATTCATATGCAGATATCTGTTTACAGAGATTAGACTGCATTATGCTGCACAGCTGCAGGAGTGGGTTGAGTTTCTATGGACATTTCAATATTTCTATTTATACTGTAAAACTAGGACGCTGTTGTAACTGCTTTCAATCCAAGCTGACTACATCTGCTGTCCTCCAACGTTCAAGCCCACAAGTGTTTGATACTCAAGACAGATTTTAACTGTATTCCTTCAAAACAGAGTCATCTAATTGTAAAGCTGTTTGCAGCCTTAAAATTAATTGTGAAACTGGGATATTATGGCTGTAAGTACATTGTGAAGATCATTATCCAACACCAGTCTAATGCCAGTAAGGGGTTTTGTTATTCAGTTTTGTGCTGGAAAAACTGCATCATCTTCCTGTTTGGTGTCATTAAGGAACTAAATCTGACCTTGTATGACCGATTCACAAAATGCAATGCACAAGAGTGCAATAGAGGACAGTCTCTGATGTCTCAGAAATAAAGTGCTTCACATCATCTGTACTCTACATCACTGATTACCTTCTTGGGCTGGATTTCTCCTGACCCTGTTTCTGACCGACTGTCGCCTCCATCACTTTCACTGCCCGGACTGTCTTTACCTACAAACACACACACATAGAACAGACAATCAATATTAGTTTGCTACAGTACTTCTTTATTTTTAGTACAATCGTTTCCCTTATTTATAAGAACATGTCATGAAGAGTCAAACATCACAAGTCATTAATATTGCAACCAGAGCCGGTTGCTTATGTTTTTTTTTAATATGTGGGTGCCTTCCGACCATCTGATTGGCTGAGACTCACTGGTGCGGTTGCTGCGCAGCTCCTCTTGCGATGTGTCTAACGAGGGCGTCTCTGAATCATTCAGGATCAATTTGGTGAAATTGGAGGGAAACATTCCAGTCTTCCCATTTAGAAAGCCCTCCCACCAGCCCTCCTCTACCTGAACGACACACACAAATATAAACATCTACACATAAAAAACACACCCTAACAGCAATGATCCGCAACGACTGAGAGTTGCCTAAAGTACACATCAGAGTGGCAACTGAGCTAACCAGGAGAGCACTAGACCTTCTTTAACAATTTAAATTTTGACTTGTCACAGTGGGAAAAGCACATTGATTTAGTTAACAATGTCTCTGTTCCATCAAATGTCCTGGTAAAGACTGGCCATGCTAAAGATTTTTCAAACCTTCACGGATGTTGAAACCCCTCCCATAACAACCTGTGCTGATACATTTAACAGATTTATCCCTATAGTGTGCGGAGAGCAACGATTTGGCCACAGCAGCACACAACAAACTAACAGATTCCATTCACAAACAATCGGGCTCTCAAAAATGGAGATCTCGCAGATTTCTTGCAATAGCACGACTTTAGTGTAAGCAAACATGACGGACGGACAGGAAGGACTAGCTGGACCGTATATGTTACAGTGTGAGCTGGAGGTGAGTAAAAACTGGCCCAAACTTCCTACTTCAGTCAGCTTGGTTTCCAATTGACCTATGGCTAAGCCCCGCCCTCAAATGCGATGAGCCAATCACAGTGCGTATAGCCATTCCCATACACTCGGACATTCTTTGCCTGGACGTCCATTGAGATGCATTACAGAAACTCAGTTTTGTTCGGTTTTATGAGCTTTTTCGGAGATTTGAAGTTTAAAAATGGTCAAACAGTGTGCATGGGGTACATGCAACTCCGACACAAGGTATCTTGAGAGGCTGGGCGATGGGGTGTATTTTTTACACTTTAAACCACATCTCAGACGAGAGAAGTGTCTCCTTTGGATAAAGTTGTGCGGTAGACCACAACATCAACTCAACGTGAATAAGATTAACAAGGATGTCTACATCTGTTTTAAGGTAAGTTAACATCGTGTTTGAGGCAACATATTGTCACTTTGCTGGAAAGAAATATAAAGTTATCTTTAACATCTCTAGCTAACGTTAGCTAAACTTAGCCTAACGTTAGCTTGTAGCTGCGTTGTTCATCATGTCACCTTGTTTGCTGGGAGTTCATTAGCCTATTTTGTTCTAGTTTTTGTACTTTGGTGATCGTACATCATTGTTAGCTGTTGTCCAAAGGGCTCTAGTTAAACTAACGTTAACTTCTGGAGCTTAGCTTCATTAATTTATCTTTAATCGCAGAGATAACAAAGGTTGGCAAACGTTATGCTGAATGATTCAACAGTCCAACATTAAAATGATGAATATATTCCTCCAATGCGTAGTTTGGTTACTTCTCAATGACATAATCAAAAATCATCAATTCCCTCCTGCGAAATGCCGTGTACTGTGACACCTGCCATAGCACCCGGTCACTGAATGTTGATAGTTTGTCCGAGTGAGTGGAGGGGGGCGTGGCTTAGCCATAGGTCAATTGGTTATCATTCTATCAAACGTGACTGCGTCCTCATGGTAACCCCCTAACAACTGGAAATCGGATCATAAATACTGAACTAGGGCTGTACATAACAGCTATTTTCATTGCTAATCAATCTGCCAGTTATTTTCATGGTTAGCTGATTAATTATTTAGTCAATAAAATGTTAAAATTGTGAAAAAAAATGCTTATTACGATTTCCCACAGCCCAAAGTGATGTCTTCAGATTGCTTCTTTTATCCAACCAACACTGCAAAACGCAAACACTTTTCATTTACTATCATAAATCAAGAAAAAAAACAGCAAATATTTTGCTTGAAAAATTACTGAAACAATTAATCAATTATCAAAATAGTTGGCGATTGTTGTAATGATTGCAGCTCAACAATTGATTCTGAACATTTGAAGAGGTCTTAATAATAGTTGCTGACAACGTTAAGCTTTTTTCTTTAAGACAAAATTAAAATTTTCTTCGCTCTATGTCAATTTTTTTCCCATTGTATCAAAGGCTAAATAGGTATTGTATTGAAGTTAGAAATTTGAGTATTGTGACAATGCTAAAAATAGGCCAGCATTTGTTTTGTAACTTAATCACATAACATTTTTGATGAGGATCCCAACTAAGAACTATTGACTATTTTCATTTCTGATTAATCGGCCATTAATTTACTTGATTGATTGATTCTAGCTTTGTCTTAAAATTATCAGAAAATGGGGCGTTGGTGGCTTAGTGGCAGACCAGGCGCCCCATGTACAAGGCTGTTGCTGCAGTGGCCCGGGTTCGAATCCAGCCTGTGGCCCATTGCTGCATGTCATCCCCTCTCTCTCTCTCTCTCCCCCTTTCACACTTGACTATCCTATCTATAAAGGCAAAATGCCCCAAAAAAATCTTTAAAAAAAATATATATATATCAGAAAATAGTAGATATACTCACAATTGAGAAGCTGCAACAGTGAATGTTTTGGCATTTTGCTTCTGTTAATCATCTATTTGATTACTTGATCCATTAATTCAACTCTAGACCACTTATATTTGGTGAATTACAAACTTGTCAGTGCTCTCCGGTGGACAAACTCTGTTTCTAAACTACTACAAACACAACTTTTTCATCCCTTATTTAACATTTGTGCCATCATTTTTCTATTACTAACATATCTCATTGTAAAAGAAGTGATAAATGTGCTAGGAGACATCTGCTCGTGTGTTTTGGAGGCTGATAGTTCATAATGAGCAGCTCCATTATGAGTGCAGTAAAATGTGATCAGCCTTACCTCTGCTATAATCTCAATGACGTCTCCTATTTTCAGCTCTAGCTCGTCTTCATGCTGAGGCACGTAGCTGAACGCCGCTTTACACCTCCGCTTACGGATTTGCTCGACTACAAACACACACAGACAAACAGGAGCACACACAGACATATTTTAGGCTCACATGTGACATGATTGGCTCCTGCACTTATCCATAATCCATGACTTAAGAATGAACGAGCAGGTGTTCACTGACTTATTAAAAGCTCTCATGGCTGAAGACTGAAGCGCCGACCTTTGACCTTTCAATTAGGGGGCAGTCTTACTAACCAGCTCAGACACCAAGCACTTCCCACTGGCCTTGCAGTTGTTTGTCTTACACTCATTAGCCTGCTCATTACTCTTGACTCATTCCACACCAGCTGGGGCATTAAAACGCAGCGCTGTGATTCCTCTTTTGTCCACAGGGTGTTGCTCCTCCTCATGTTAAATGTAAGGGTGTGTAAGCATGCATATGAAGTGGTGGAGAAGTATTCAGTTATGTCAGTATGATCAGAAAAATGTCCTTAAAGTATCCAAAGTAAAAGTACTCAGTGCAGAACAATGTCCCCTGTAGTTATTATACTATTATATATCATATCATTAAATTATCATTACTCATGCATTAATGTAAAAGCAGCATTTTACTGGATCTAATTTTCTAAAAATTTTTATAAGACTGCAACTAATGATTATTGTCATTATGGATCAATCTGCTCATTATTTTCTCAATGAAAAGATTGATAATAGCTATAAATGCTGTCACAAAACCCCCAGGTTCGCACACAGGTTCCCACACAGTTTACATGTCGAAATTCCTACTTTTCCATACCTAAATTTCCAGACTTCTCAGTAGATTCTTTTGGATTATTTGACATTGAGTAAACAAGCCAGTCCTCAGAAAACTTGCATTTATCCATCCATTTACTCCACACTCCCAGACAGAAAGTTGGACGACGTCCCACCGTCAAATATCTCTGCCCACAGAGGAAGCAAACTAACCAGTGCTACCTATACTCCTATAATTTTCCTTAGCATACATAACATTATATTATTGTTACCCCCATATTTTTAGTCTCTCTTATGAATAAGAACTGAAAATGAGTTGAAAAGAGTAAAATTTCACAGTGCCTGTGCAGCATCGTTGATTCACTGTGTCCATAGAAATGAAGATGAACGCAGCCTTAAAGGTTTCCTGATGTAGGAAATGTTTACTTTTCTGATAACTACATTTCAGCTGTGTTGGATGCCTGCCTCAAATGCTAGGAAGCACGCTCTGCTGGTATGATTGATTGATTTTTTAAAATTTCTGAATTCTATATTTTATTAAATATTTTTCAATACCTATTTATCCATACCTAGAAATGACTAAAATCAAATTCTTTTAAATGTATTGATAAAATATTTAAAAAGGGGCAGGATTTTATAAGTATACACTTCTTCCTGCTCCTTTTCTGAGATGAAATCCTTGCATTGTTACTGAATATCTTTGCTCTGTGTTCTTGTTTTGTTTTCTTATATATGTTTTTTTATCTTTATGTTTAATTTTTCAATATATTTTCACATGTTCCACATTTTCTAATCTATACTTTTCAATGATGCGTAGGAACCCTGAAACTCAGAACCCTAAGTGACACCTTTACAGGGCTTTTTTTGTCAAGTCCAAAACTCAAAATTATTAACTTGTGCTTCTACACTGAAAATGGGTGGCTCGTACATAACCATACATTTAAGTGTCAGTCACTTAATTGCATAATTGCTTAACAACCCACAGATATGCAGTTACACATATCTCAATATATCTATATTAACTCAGTATTGTGATATGAGACTAGATATCATCTCAGATTTTTGTCATACAGTAAGTGTTGTCTTTTCCTGGATTTAAAGTGGTGTCATTTTCTTAACTATTATTTGGGTTTACCAATTTACTGATGATTGTTGATAAAAAATGTCATTGTGTAAATAATATGTGAAAGCACCAAAAGGCAACCCTTCATTATCATCACAATATTAATATCAAGGTATTTGGTCAAAAATATCTTGATACTTGATTTTCTACATATTATATAACAAAAATATGAAAAACAGCAGAGAAAAGATGCAAAGCCTCACATTTGAGAAGCTGCATTTCATCTGTACTTGTGCATTTTCATTAAGAAAATACTCAGGTAAAGGTACCTCAGATTTGTACTTTGTACTCTAGTACTGTACTTGCGTTACATTCCAACACTGTGCATGTGTGTGTGTGTGTGTGTGTGTGTGTATTGAGTGTGTATACGAGGAAGGCTTGACCCAAATCCTCCCTCACACTAATAGGATCTATGTTTCAGACTGAAGACTTAAACCTGTCTAATGAGTAACATGTATGAATGTGTGTGACCTT
This sequence comes from Epinephelus moara, assembly GCF_006386435.1. Lineage (NCBI taxonomy): Eukaryota > Metazoa > Chordata > Actinopteri > Perciformes > Serranidae > Epinephelus > Epinephelus moara. The sequence continues at coordinate 12,054,432 of NC_065516.1, forward strand.
TGTTTGTGTGTGTGTGTGTGTGTGTGTTTGAGTTGAGCACCTTTTCTGCCCGGCCGTACGCTGGAGTCGGACACGGGGCTGGCTCTTCCATTGGAAAGGTCTGACCTGATCATGCTCGCCTGTCCTCCATCCCTCTTTCCCTCTTTCTTTATCTCCTATAAAAAGAGAGGGGCAGGAGATGGTTAGCGGAGGAGGAAGATGTGGAAGGATGGAGAAAAAGCACATTTTTGCTGTCTTGCAACATTAAGACAACAATGATGAGAAATGAATGCAGTGATCATCAGAAAATTTAAAAAATATGATAAATTCTACTATATTAAAATTATGAAACCAAAAACCCTCAAGAACAATAAATAACTACATTAACAACAACAAAAATATAAGAAGGAAATTCATCATGTAGACAAACTCAGTTTTGGTCCAGTCAAAGTATGATGGCCCACCAGATTACCCCTCTTATTGCAAAAGAATGAAATGTTTATTTGTAAAATCTTTGTTAAATATTTAACCGCTAATATGACGTAGAAACAAAAGGTAATGTCACACCAAACTAAATATACTTAAGCATGTGACTACAACTGGACTAGACAGAAAGAAGTTGCCACCAAAGACACCTACATTTCATAATGTCATGACTTAAAGGGAAAGTTCACCCCCAAATCAAAAAGATGGGTTTCTCCTCTTATTCATAGAGATGTCTGTCTTCTCTCCAATATAATGGAACCAGATGACACTGGCTTGTGGTGCTAAAAGTGCCAAAAACTCAACAGCAATGTCTCTTTCAAGAAATCATGACCTGGTTTCTAAAGATAATCCGCAGACCTTGTTGTGAGCAGTTTCATGTAGGAACTATTTTCTTTCTCCTGAACTGCACCCACCGACTGCATCACAGTACAGAAGGAATCGTGCATCTACTCATGGACGAGATGCCCATGCCATAACAGCAAAAGATGTAAACATTAATGGCATCCGCCTCAGCTGAGCTGTAATGCTAGCTAGCTCAGTGGTGCTAGGTGAGCTAGAAGTAGACGCATGTTTCCTTCTGTACAGTGATACAGTTGGTGGGTGTTGTTCAGTAGAAAGAAAATAGTTCCTACACGAAACTGCTTAGAACAAGGTCTGTGGATTATCTTGAGTAACCAGGTCATGATTTCTGGAAAGAGACATCCCTGTTGAGTTTTCCAAATGTACTTTTTTGGCGTTTGAGCACCACAAGCCGAGTGCCATCTAGTTTCATTATATTGGAGAGATGTCACCCATCTCTACGGTCGATATCTCCAACACTCTGCAACTCACACCAAAACAATCTAGATTGATACATAACACTACAGGTAAGAGGAAGAATATGTATTTTGAATTTTGGGATGAACTGTCCCTTTAATTATGTCTTATTGAATATAATCTCTGCAAATGAGCACTGTTGCACACAAACCTGAAGGTCAGGAGGTTATTTCTTATGCATTAAACTTGCAGTGTTAGATGTCAGTAACCCAGGTGACCCTCACTGTTTACCTGCAGATGACGAGCTCGTAAAGCACGGACAGCCACAAACACACAGTCCCACCCTCTCCTTCACCGCAGCAACCTTTCCCTCTCTGTCCACATGACTTTCACTTGCACAAAGAATCACAAGACAGCATGTGAAACTGATCAAAAGCACCGGAGAGGCAGGCAAACACACCGAGCAACAGAAGAATCAACAAGCGGGCAGATGGAAAGACAACAAACACAGAGACGTTTACACACAGGGACCCAGAAAAACTCGACATGACGGTTCACATCTCCCCACCACATTCATCATGACACTGTTTCATAAGCCCTGGCCCTGTGGCGAACGCAGCTCAGTGAAGCATACTGGTCCGGGTATACTGACTCACAGAATCTAACCCCTCACACACACACACACACACACACACACACACACACACACACACACACACACACACTGTGGATGTGTATGGCCTGGTGTGGCGTGAAAGCCTTATTAATGAACCTCTGAGATATCCAAAAATATCAACAAGGGAAGACGTTTCCTAGACAACAGCCAAAGCTCATATCTCAGGCTAAGAGCCATTTTAGGAGCCACAGAGGTTAGAAACTGGACATGACGCTGAAGGAAGTATCATTTGTGTGTAAAAAGGCAAACAGATTTGGCACTCTGCAGAGAGGAGGTCTACGTACATTCTCAGAACTGGAGGGGCCAATTAAAATCTGACATGTGGTGTGTGTGCTCCTCTCCGAACAGGAAGAGATAAATTAAAACTTAATGATAGAAATCGTCCTCTAAACCACAACATGTGAACACCTAACACACAAAACTAGACTCACCAACTTAAGCTTTCTCGCCTGTCTTGTCTCTGTAAACATGTACACCTGTATTTATATTATAAGGCATAGGTGGTGTTTATAGGCCGAGCCAGGCTGTCATCTTAATTGCTAGATCGTATGCAACTGGACTTGCTTGAGCTGCAGTTGCTGTTGCCTACGATATAGCACTTAAGATTACCATGACGTGTATGACTGAGAATCTTTACCGACATCCTGCTTTGAGTTGCTAAACTAAACTAATCTACAGACATGAAGGGCTGTGAATAGTTCAAAGCTTCGAGTCTTCATTTAGAACGTTGACATTCTAAATCGAAATCAACACTCAAAGGCTTTGCAGCTTTTTTTTTTGCATGTGTATTCTGTTTAAAGCTGGTGTTCTGCACAGTTGCAGATAAAGATTAGGACACACTTACGTTATTATTGTCATACTATTTGTAGAATTAAATTCAATTCAACAAAATATTCTACTTCAGTCCATATTTGTTGGCGTTCAGCCTTTCAAAAGCAACATTTCACTGTGGTCAAAAAACTGTTGGCTCTCCCGCTTGCCGTACACGAAGGCGGGCATACACCTTTATTAACAGGGTGGTGTAGTGTAACAGAGTTTGTACTGTTTGTAATTCCAGTTGCTCTTACTACTATAATGTGATAGTCATGCACTTATGTAGTTCTGTGGTTATACCTGTGTTATTGGCTCAAGGGCGCCCTCTCTCAGAGGTACTAGGTAAATGCCACTGCAGGCAATGAATATATATATATGTATATATGCACTGTGAGTTATGGAAATGTAACTGGAATGAGTTACAAGTGGGTTGCTGTACCTTTTAAGTCATAATAATAATGCACTTTATGAAATAGTGCAAATGTGCTGACGACCAGCCTCCTCATTATTGTCCACACAACACAGATTTCAAGGGTTGCTTACCAGCAGTTACAGTGAAGCCTAAATGATTTCACTTATACTAGCAGCAATGTAACAACACCATAAATAACATTTAGCCTTTTCATTAAAATAAAAAAAATAAAAAAATTTAAAGGTCCAGTGTGTAGGAGTCAGGGACATCTAAGAAATGGAATATTGTATTCATATGAGGGGTGGTGGAAAACTTGATACAGCATAGTATTGTGATATTTTTGTGTAGCAATGCTGTATCATCACACAGTGCCAAGTATAGACTTTTTTTTATTATATAAATGATAAATATCACAAACTAGCCTACTAGAATAATGTAATCAATTGCTTTTCTGGATACAGTTTGCTGCAAAAAACTGGCTGAAGTGAGATGAACGGACTGAAAACTTTATCTTATTAAATAAAACAGGTGTTGACAAAGTTTTCCTTTGGGGACATAATTTATAGTTGAAAAAAGGTAATAAATCGCAATATATTTTATCGCAATACTCAGCATATAAAATCGTGATGATATTGTGACTTAAGTATCGTGATAAAATCTTATCGTTGTTTTCATTTTTAAGAATCACCTGAAAATAAGAATCCTCTTGTTTTCCTTAACTTAGAGTGAGCCGTTTATAGCTACATACAGAGCAGGTCCCAAGTCCGCCATGTTGTTTCTACGGTAGCCCAGAGGCAGTGTTAGGAAGGTTACTTTTGAAATGTATTAGGTTACAGATTACTATTTACCCTGTTAAAAATATAATAACTAATGCAATTATTGGAATTACGTCATCAAAGTAATGTAATTTATTACATTTGATTAGTTTTTGATTACTTTCCTAACCAAAATGAATATATTAAGATGTAACTTTGTAATCACCAACATTTTAATAAGCAACTGTAATTAAATTTTTCCCAGTTACAGTAATTGATTACAGTTACATTAATTTTGTTGTTTAATTACATGTAACTAGCGACATGTTTATAGTATATCCCCAACACTGCCCAGAACGAACAAATCAAACGTTGGCTCTAGATATGGCCATTGCCGTTTTCATGTTTTCTTGTTGGCCACTGTCACTCTCCCGACACGCTTGGCACACGGGAGAAGTTTAAACTCTGCAAACTCACAAACAGGTGTAGATGTCACTAAATCCTACACACTGGACCTTTAAATAAAAAAGACAACTCTTTTAATCTATTGAATTGCTCAATTCAAATTGAGAACTTATTATGCGGACTTTGTTTTAGGGTGATGACATCATAAAATATGATGAGAGACATCATCCGAAAAACCTCAATAGAACCTTTGAATGTGGCCAAAAGAGTTCACACTAACGATATTACTGAGATGAAAAAATGCTATCAGTCAAATATATCTTTAAATTTGTTTATTACTGGTTTGTCTCTTTGTCTCAGAATACAAGTAAAGGGAAGTGGACAGAGAGTCTGTAACCATTAAAAGTGTACATTATGGAACAAAAAGAGAAATAACACTTCATGGATAGTGAAGAGGCAGCCAGGCGGTGTTGGGGGAGGGAGACAAAGCCAGAACAAAAAGACACAGAAATAATGTAGGAGGTGCTGGATTATTCACACCCTATGATCATATGTGTGCTATTAACATGATATCAATATTTCATTTTTAAATATTTCAGTTTTTGTCATTTGAAATATTGCAAAACCCTTACTTTGAATGATAAAAAGGATATTTGGTACAGCCCTACAGACAAAGAGTGGTATCTTCAATAACTCTTGGCAGGGAAAACATGAGTGCAGTTAGTGTGTGGTTGGTTTATTTCACTGAAACAATGAGAGCTGTGAGACTGAGCTAAAAACAGAGAAGTGGTAGAAGCTGGCAGATTCCTTCCTTTTGCTTTCTTTTTAACTGTTAATGTTTACTTATCTCTGTTTACTGAGCTCAGGTCAGTCACACAGTTATTTTCCCATGACATTTGGTGTTTGCACTTTGTTAAGTAGGCTAATGCAGTGTTAATGCAGAACCAGGAAAGATACACATTGATTCTGCAGTTAGAGTGCAGATGGATTGGCTGTAACTCTGCATGCCTTCATGCACTGCAAAAACAGATACAGAGGCACACACACATTCATTCAGAATCTCACATGCACAGACACAAACCCACAGACCGACTGGGGGAAAAAAAAACACTTTTAACTTGGAGACACAAGCCAACCTACGCGAAAACCCACAGCGGCCATTTGTTAGCCTGCAGCTTCCCCTGTTTTATGAGTGGCGAAGGAGAGGCGGCGGTGTTTACTAGCTGTTTGGCTTTCTGCTTCATGAAAAGCAACGGAACATGAATCCTAAAATCCATCTGTTTTCTCTTAAGGCTGCTGGTTTGAAATAATTAATATATTTGAGTTTGCAATCTGAGACTAATGAGTGCCTGGTTTTGCAGAAGAAATCAAGGGCAAAGCTATCTGAGCTGTTCTTGGAGGCCTTTGTTACTACTTGGACTGTAATCATGCTCTACTGCAATTTCTCCTGTGGGGATATGGAGGTAACCCAGAGTTAAAGGAAACCCAGCTGAAAAGAGGAGAGGAAGACGACGTGATTCATCACATCTGAACAGGAAACACCTGCATAATGTACTCCGCAGTGTTGGTTGTGTTTGTCTGCATAATGTGTAAAAGCCTGACAGCGAGTATGTAGTTTACACTGCACTGCTTTAATGCAAAACACTGCTTTGTGCATCCCCTCTCAGCAGACCTCTGACCCTTTTCCTCCCAGTTACAGATAATGCAAAACAATGCAGTGTAGAAGCTATCATCCACTGTGTTAGCACTACAGAGGAATCTGTAGCCCAGAGACACACAGAGAGAGAAACAAGAGTATGGGGAAACCGCTTTGCTTGTTAAAATCATTGTGAAATGCAGAGGAACCATGACGCAAAATATTATTTCCCCTCTTTTCATAAACCTTATCCTTATTGTGCAACTCTATTCACTGGTCATACTGGCACAGGAAGAAAGCTTTTATATGAGCCATAAAGATATGTTAACATAAACAGTGAGTCCAAATGAGACCTGAAACGATCAAAAGAATTAATCTGCAACCATCTGGATAAATGATTAATCGGAGGGCTGTATATTACCTTTTTTGAAAGGTTGAAAGTTTCACAGGCCAAAAGATGGTAGCACAAGTAGCAAAGTATCAAATAAGTCCATTGAAGTTTGAGACTCCTCATATTCTGTGTTAAGGAGAGTTTATGGCCTTTAAAATGTGGTACTGAAAAAATGCAGACATTGTTTGAAATATCTTCACTTATTTAGCCTGTTAGTATTATTTATTCACATAGCAAGGACAGAGAGAGAGAGAGCCTGTTTATAGCTGGTATTAACGTGTTTTGGTTATGCAAACACATCACCGTTCACACCAGTGTCTGTGAACACTTGTGTTCTGACTTCTATACTGCTTCCTTCACTTACTCGAGAGGGTCAAAGGGCCCCACACAAAGTTATGTGTTATGTCGCTAGCTGCTCACTAGCACGCTCGCTAGTACCGCTGGAGATATAGCATTCAGTAGAATTCAACAATCCCCTTTTGGAGAAAAACGATGGACGGTCACGTAACACTTCAACTTGCCGTAAAATGGGCAGCGCGCTATCACCAAAACAACCATCACATCCCGCATTGATGATGTTGTTCTTGCTGGGGACGCATCTGAAAGTATTAGCATTTACACTACAAAAGATACTGTGTCCAAGACCACATTGGCGAGTGGTTTAAAGCGACACTTATTCATAATTTATTTCATAATTGTACCATTCTCATATGGTTCTAAGAAAACTCCGACCAATCATTGCATCTGGACCGAATGCAATGATTGCCCACGTGGAGGCCTCCGACCGACGTAACCGCTTGCGTAACATCTCATACATCACATGACAACACAGCATCCAGTTGCTAATGGCTAACATTAGCCTACTGTAGCGTAGCCTCTGAAACAATGGCTAACATTAGCCTACTGTAGCGTAGCCTCTGAAACATTAACATTTCCACTTACTAGTAACGTTAACGCTACTATCTAACGTTAGCACTGTAACCTTATTCTAAAACTCATCAGTCATCACTGACTCCGGTTGAGTTTTAAAACTCCGGGGTTGCGTTTGACTGTCTTGGTTGTAACGTTACACTCGCTCTCCTCTTCCGTGTATCTAACGTTACCTTGCCAACGCCACGTCTATCATAGACGTAATGAGGACATAATGGAGGAGAGGGGAGTAGGCCTTTGGAGGGAGGTGGCGCTGCAGGAGGAGGGGGGTGGGACTTTGGAGGGAGGCAGGAGTTGTGGATGTTCAAATATTTTCTAAGTGCTGTGTGAAATGCAAGAAAGGAGTAGCTTTAAGTGATCAACTCACAACGCATCTTGGTGGTCGTCTACATTTCTATTTAATTCTGTCCACTTATGATTAGATCACCAAAGATGCATGTTAATGCTAGGTATAAACAGGGCCTTAGAGATGGAGAGCGACTTTGTCAGTGTTATCTTGTGTATGACATGTCTGTATCTTCACCGCGCTGTGCCTTAACAAACACATCTGTTGCCTGCATCCAGCTGCAATCTCATCATTGCATGATAGAGTACAACAAGTGGCTCTGTCTGAGCACACAAAGCAAAGCGGTGTCGCACAGGTGCACATGTGGTAATTTCTTTCATCACAGTGAGCAATTTCTGGGTAACACTTGTGACATTCACCGATCAGCCAAAACACGAAAACCACTGACAGTAGAAGTAAACAACTTTGATTATCTTGTTACAATGCATCGTTCTGCTGGGAAACTTCCTAGCATTCATGTGAATGCCACTTGACATGCACCACCCACCCAAACACCTCATGGCAACAACATTTCCGAATGGCAGTACCGTCAGGCAGGACAATGTGTCATGCCACACTGCAAAAACTGCTCAGGAATGACCTGAGGAACAGGGCAAAGAGCTTAAGGCCTTGACCTGGCCTCCAAATTCCCCAGATCCAAATCCAATCGAGCATCCTTTGGACAACTAGGAGCCACCTATTTACAATGTGACAGCACTTAAGTTGCACAATCAAATAAGAAGAATGTCAACTTCAGCATGCTTTCTGCTATGCCTTGCACATTTTCACACATCTGCAGTGATCTTACCTCTTGAAAGTGACAAACAGTTGCTCTTCTGCACCATGAAGGACAATGTTTATCTTTAAATGCCAAATCAGAGCATGTGATTCTGATTTGCAACACTTGCTCGTCTGATCCAGAGGTCTGATGATTACAACACTTACCAAACACACACCACAGGCTACTTTTAGACGAACTGATTAGCTGATAAAACATTCAGCAGGTTAATCAAAGAGGGGAATACTAGTTGGTTGCAGCCTCCCTATTGTCAAGAGTCTTTTAAAGTGTTGTAAGGCAGCGATATTGTTCCTGTTCTTGAGAAACAGCAGTTGAGAGCAGCAGATAGTGTTTCTAAATGTACTATCTTGACAGATTTTGAAAGATATGATTAATGACTGTGTGGTTTTTGACAAAGAACTGAGCGTTTCCCCAGTGAGCAATTTGGTTTTAGATAAAAATCAGTTTAGTTAGTTGGACAGCTAACACCAGCTCTAGGCACTGACAAATACACATACTGTATTTGCACACTAGCTAATGCAGCCTGCAGTCTCATGATGTCTGTAACATCGGTTGCTTTGCTCAATTAACTGTCTTTTTCACACTTGACGGTTTGTCAACCTGAGCTGACCTAAATATTACAGCTCCGAGTGGTTTAAAGTTTGGAAACGAAAACACCTTTCAAACTGTCTTTTAGTGAACTTTTAGTCAAACTTAATTCAGTGACCTTCACCTTAATAATCTCAGTCATGCCACTTGTCAGCCATGACGGCACCAGAGGGGGGTTGCTTGCATACCATCACTTCCTGTCCCCTTTTCAACCTGCCTGTCCACATCCCCCACTTCCCACACACACACACACACACACACACACACACACACACACACACACACACACACACACATTCATCAGCATTGCGAAGCTTAATGTCACTGATTCCCATAACTGCAGTCTTGTGACAGACCAGTCTGGTATTACTGCATTACTCACAGCCTCTCTCTCTGTCTCTCTCACACACACACACACACACACACACACACACACACACACGAACACAAATCCACTCCAGCACCGTCAGTGGGACTTCACGGGCCCATTGTCCGAATCCCTGACAGTGAATGAGAGCTGTGACATTCAGTCAGCACAAATAAAGCCCGGCTGCACGGCGGACCACCTGACAATAGACTCATTTCTTCAGCGTTGTCCAAATGTGAAGGCTGCTCTCTGTCCCTGGGTCGCAGAACTTTTCTACTTCCCCTCATGGTACAGTGAACAAGATACTTCCCTCTTCTCATTACCACAAGCACACTGTTTTACTATGCATACCACAAGCTGAAGCTTTACTCTGACATCTACATGTCTAATTAGGGCTGCTGGATTGTAGCAAAAGTCCTAATTTCGGTCCACACTGACATCGCTACTACTTAAACTTATTGGGTTTGGAAACATCTCATATTAATTGAACTTTGGAAAAAAACTTGAGGTGAACTACACAAACTGTCTCTTCTGGCTGAGACTGAGTTTAGGCTTTTAGGAAGGGACGAAATCGGACCACTGTAAAGGAGAAGTGTATGCTGGATTTATAACACAAGTTAAAATGAGAGCATCATTGCAAAACATAACTTGGTACAATAATCTCTATTATCTTGTTTCCATAATCATTGGAGATTGGAGGCACTGAATCAACTCAGTTTATCAGTGGTCATTTTAATTGTCAGGTCTATGAATCAGCTATCACCTCTGGAACCTCCCGTCCACAACAGGCTTGAGACACGCCCTTGGTTGAGGGCTTGGCTCAGATTCCGGAGTTACTCTCTTATCCTGAAGCCTCCTTGAGGAATTTGATCCCCTTTGATTCGGCGGTGGGAGCCTCTTGCGACCGCATGCCTTTGCTGATGTCGACCCTAGCAGAATTAGAACCCTGGACCTTCTGCACGGAAGACGAGTGCTCTAACCACTACACTAGGGAGGCCCCATTTTGATTGTCTGGTCTATAAAATGTAAATTTTATCCAAACACAATCAGCTTGGTATATACGCAAGACAGAAAATTAAAGAAGGACATATGAAGAGGAGAGAAAGAGGAAGTGATGAGACATGCTGAGGTAACAAGTCTACCACCCATTTTTTTCTAGCGCTACCATATAATCAGGCCCAAAAAAGGGCCAGACCTTACATGAACCTGCATAGTTACAGTCCAAGCCCGACCTGAGCCTGAACCACAGCAGGAGTCTTGGGCCTGGGCTTGATTAATAACCACAATGTCTATTTCCACTCGACTGTAAAACATTTGTTACAAGCTCAAGTCAACTAAAGTCTTTTCAGTGCAGTAACAGACATCTGACAAAACAGACAAAATCAAAGACTAGCTCTCGATATGGCAACTCGCATTTTTGCGTCAGTGTTTAACTTGAAACTGCTTTAGCCCTTCTGCGTGGAGGGCTCCCTCACAGTCCAAAGACATGCAGATTAGGCTAATTGGTGACTCTAAATCGCCTGTAGGTGTGAATGTGAGTGTGAATGGTTGTCTGTCTCTATGTGTCAGCCCTGTGATAGTCTGGTGACCTGTCCAGGGTGTATCCCCGGGGTACATCCTTGACAGCTGAGATAGGCTTCAGCACCGCTGCAACCCCTAACAGGATAAGGGTTATGGAAAATGAATGAATGAATGAACTCTGTTCAGTGTTTTTACCGGTTTAAATCACCAGGTTCGAGGCACCCAGTAGCTCACTTGGCATCCTATATACAAAGGCTATGTCCTTGTCGCAATGGAAGCATGTTCAATTCCAACCTGCTGCCCTTTTCTGCATGCCAACCCTTCTCTCTCCCCCTTTCACACTAAAAAACTGTCCTATCAAATAAAGGCAAAAGCCCCCAAAAATCTTTTAAAAATCACCAGGTCTGTTTGTTTTGGAGAGGAGGAGACCTCTGTGGATAACTTGGCTACTGGTAAAAACCTCCTGAACATCTGCATCAGAAATAAAGTGAGCACCTATTAAGTTATCAGAGAAAATAGGTGAGCACACATTAGCACATGCTAGGCTAGCAGTCTGTCTGCAACAAGCCAAATAGCATCAGAGAAACACTGATTTTTATCGTGAAACTGTTTTATGAAGTGTTATTACTGGTTTTAATCACCTGTTCCATTTGTTTCGGAGAGGAAGAGAACTCTGCGGATAATTCTGCTCCCTGTAAAAACCTCCTGAACAATGAAGAGTGAAGGAAATCTTACCAGGAAAAGTTTCAGCTGGTTTCAATCTGCAATCCTCACTGCTAGATGCCACTAAATCCCCCCAAATCTTACACACACCGCTCCTTTAAGCCCAGGGAAATTTTGAGAAATTACACCCCAGCCCGAACGCATATAGTCCCATCAGATTTGAGCCGAGAATCCGAGCTCTAGATACTGCCAGCTAAGCATCTGATAACCAGTGGAGCCTCTGAGTGTACAGTCCTCAAGGAGCCAGTATACGTCATCAAAAGTTCTTGTCGGATGGTCAAACAGCTTCAGAAACCCCCTACCCACAGACCTTTCCAACACTGTGGGGGCTGCATTCAACAATTTCCCACTTCATGCAGATATCAAAGTCAGACTACAAACTCAGCCTTAACATACCTTCATCTCTTTGTCTCTTTGTCTGTCAAAACTCTAATCCTAAATTTAACCCTAACCTCTCTCGCTTTACAAAGAAAAAAGTGTTAAGACATCACCTCGAGGTGAGAGTTTCAAATCACCCAAAGCAAACCATACTGCAGTGACACACTGGAAACTGCATGTTTACTCTGCTGCTATTTACGGAGGGCCTCTTGTGGGTTTATGGAGCGTGTAAGAGACTGAGAATGAGGAGAGAAAATGAGGTGTGTGTGATTGTGTGTGTGGGGGGGGGGGTGATATTGTGATTACTCACCCTGACAAAGTTATCC
>NC_065516.1:12067197-12208827 GCF_006386435.1 Epinephelus moara
CCGGATACGGCAAGAGTCTAATCTACCAGTTAGATCCGCTGGTAGCTAAGGGTATACGTCACCCCGTGTATTGTTCTGATTGGTCGTAGTGTTATCCAATTGTGTGCAGTGATATTTTCAAATGCATGCTTGGTGCCGCCCCTTGAGTTAGGCCATTTTCATTACTCATGGCCAGACCCTAAATCTTTCTAGATTTGGGTCTGGATTTCCAGGCCACATGTTTCCCTTCACCCTAACCAAACATTAACCATAGTTCAACAGTGATTTGTAGCGCATATGGAAGGAACTTATAAATGTCCTGATGATGGGGCATCAGATCAGAAACTATCCTATGTAACGTTCTGCACAATGACGTATTTTGTCATTTGTCATTTGTGAAGACCTGTTGCATAAAACCAGATTTTGTAAAGTATAAAATTCTGCACTGTTTGCATCCACGTTTAACCTTCAGTCTCATTTTTCCTTGCTTTTGTTAGCAAAATGCTACCACAACAAACTGTCGATTTGTGTGAAACTTCTGGCCTCATGACTGTGAATCGTGTTGTGCGTATCCCGTGCAAGTTCATCCTTGAGAGCATGCACAATACAAAAGCAAATGTGCACAAAGCTACATTGTGCTACTAGTGGTCAAAAGCTCTATAAGAATACCTTTCATTACAGTTACTTTTGCTTTGCTGTTCTTTCAACCTACTGTCAATCAAACTCACCTTGCATACAAGGTCATGTTTTTTTTTTTTTTATTGCTACACATTCCAGTGCAATGAAATGATGAAACTGTTAAGCTTCAGAAAGGCTTCAGAGTCATATAAAGTAGACAATGAAGAGAAAATAGTGATAAAGAGTACATGGTTGCTGCACAAGGCTGTACACAAGTTGAACCATCTCAGTTAAAAGTAACATAGACCCCCTTTACACCTTACTGTGATCAGACTGCAATCAGATAGTGCTTGACCACATGACTGTAAAGGTGTTAATGCACCCAAAACGCAGCTTTGGACGGCTTGTGATCGGATTGGCCAAACCACCTGTGGAGGTGGCCAGGGATGCATTGTGATCAAATTGAACACAACTGTAAATGCACTTGCATTTTTAATCCAAATACAACAACTATGTGGGCGGAAATAACTAAACACGTAAGTTTGTTCCAAACCAGCAAGGTAGCAGCCAGCCCGAAAGAATGAGGTCATGGATACAGGCGGCAAAATGAGTTTCCTCCGTGGGGTAGCCTGGCCTCAGCCTTTGAGACTGGGTAAGGAGCTCGGACATCTGAAACAGAGTCGCTGCTCCTTGGCTTCGAAAGGGGTCAGTCGAGGTGATTTGGGTATCTGATCAGGATGCCTACTGGGTGCCTCCCGTTGGAGGTGTTCTGGGCAAGTCCCACTAGTAGGAGGCCCCGGGGCAGACCCAGAACATGCTGGAGGGATTACATATCTCATCTGGCCTGGGAACGCCTTGGGGTTGAGAGTGGGAGCTGACAGTGTTGCTGGGGAGAGGGATGTCTGGGGTGCTTTGCTTGGCCTGCTGCCCTCAAGATCTGATGCCCGATAAGGACTCATTTATGCTCAACGTTAAATACGGATCCAGATATGGACGGAGTCTTCTGTCCGTGCGCTGCGTTCATTTCGTCCGTATTTCTGCACGTTTCCATAAAGCTTACGGATACGGGCCAAACGGAGCAGTACGGTCACTACCCGATACGTAGCTCTAGTGAGACACGAAGAAGAAATAACAATTCAATTTCTCTCATCGGCAGTACTAGAGAAAATAATTCTCCGTCCTCCAGTCGTGATGTATTTAACAGCCTCACCGACCACCGCCTCCTACAACGCTGCCTCTGTTTTTGTCTTTTATGCAAGAGGTACATTATCAATATCTCCTCCACAGTCGCCATGTTTGTTTTTGAGTTTGTTGTTGTCATATACTTTTGACGCTGGGCTGCTCCCTGGTGGATATATTGGTTAACATCCATGCCAACGTAAAGGGCGCATGGAAGTATGTGGGCAGTGACGGTAACATTGTTTGAAACAGACGTATACATTTTCGTACGTAAGGAGCATAAATGAGCCTTAAGTGGATGAAAATGGATGGATGGATGGATGGATGGATGGATGGATGGACGGTTAGCGAGCTAAGCTACAAGCAAGATAGTGGCAAGACAGCTTATGGATATGGACAGTCATGCATGGAGTAAAGACGAGACCAGGTGTCTGCTCTAATTTTGGTCCGACGAAAGTATACAAGCAAAGTCTTGGCATGAATGAAGAAATGGCCTAACAAATGGTAGAGAAAGGCTACAACCAGTCCTAACGATAGGAGTGAGGTTGGGTTCTTTTAGCTGGACAGAGAGATCAGATCTCAACTGGATCTCAAGGTGCATACTGGATCTACCAGAAAATATAGGAATCAAGTCGTTTGAGCAGGAAGGAAGAGTTTAAAATATATGTGCAGGAAGTGTTGAGTTTCATTAACAGTAGCTCAACACTGTTTAAAAGATGGCAAAGTAAATGTGATTTTATGATGTAGAATTAAGAGATAGATTGAAAAAACAGTTTTCTCTGTTGTGAAAATGTACATTATGCTGTATTTACTATAAAGACAACAGGTAAACAGAAAACAAGTAGGCTATACAGTATGCCTCCCTGAAATTTGGTAAAATATAAAAACTATCTCAAAATGTCATAAATAACAACTCATACACTCACACACACATGAAAGCACCTTGTGACTACTTGTGCAGCTGCTAATACTTGTAAAAATGTACTGAATGTGTCATATCACATATAGCTTTCTTAACTCTAACACTTTAACCCTTCACACACACACACACACACACACACACACACACACACACACACACACTGGCCACAGAGGCCTTATCCTTGTCTAAACTGCATGGGTTGCTAAAGGGGGTGTGAGGCGGGGGAGTTTCAGGGGTGGGGTAACCATGGGAACAACAGTATAAAGGGGTAGCTATGACTCAGACACATTGGCTTCCTCCCCAAAATGATCTCTCCCTTACACACATATATGTATAGCGTAACATGCACATACAGTCACAGGTTTTAAAACACTAACGCACCAACGGGCAAACACCCAAAATGATGACACCGACCACAACCAACCACACTTCTTGCGTAAGTCATTGTGTTAAAGTGGAAGGTCAGGGCGTCACTGTGCATTTACAACAGGAGGAGAACTTCTGCAAGACATCAGTAGTGAGCAGACAAAGCAGACGACTGTAGTCCAAGTCGGTCTGGTGCTCAGATGGGAAGGAGGATATGATTCTGGCTTGAGATAACTACAAGAGATTAGCCGCAGATGAGACAGCGACGTGGCACAAATGCCATTTTTTTTTTTTAGCTCTTAGTTGTGATGTTTCTGAGGAAGTGTCACACATCACCAGAGTGGAAGTGGCAGGTTCTTCAGTAAGGAGAAGTATGTACAGTGAATTGATAGTTTGTGGCAGTTGTCTTGCAAACCGCATTACAGTACATCTGAGTGGCAGAACAGGACAACACACTGCAGTCCACCCACCCATCCACGTCAGTCAGAAGCACATACACTACTGAAGGAGCCGACAGCTTGTGGCTCTGCACAGAACGCACATCACCGAGTGCAAAGACGGGTGCAAGTTTAAAGTGACACAAAGTTAACGCCAAACAGGCTCTGCAGAGGAGCTAAGTCTGGTGTGAGGCAATGCAGAAAGAGTGGAAACTGAGCCGTGCAATGGATGCTCACTGGGTATGATTTTACAAAGCAAACAGCCTTTATTTACTGATATGATGTACAACACAGCATGATGGAATAGCTGCAAACCCACAAATGCACCAAGGACATTTTAAGGTAACGTAATGCTCTGCAAAGCAATATGACAGCCACAGCCAAGCAAAGTCATTCCAACAAAAAACAGAAATGTTGCATAAATTAAATGATAATCAAGCAATTAATATTCAACGATAAAAGTGGTGAATTCTATATTTTCATTATTGTCGATAAATCCCATGAAACAAGGGTTTCCAAACCCTGACACCTCCATTATTGTCCAAAAACTATTAAAGAAAACACTTAAATGAGCCACTTTGTCCTGTTGCACTGTGTGACATGCTCCTTCATTATCATGAACACACACAAACACACACGCACTCGCACACAAACACACACACACACACACACACACACACACACATGCACTGTAGTTTATTTTGACTCAATCCCATATGCACTGTCCTGCTGCTTTAAATACACACTCGAGCACCACATACGCAGCTGAAATTAGCCTCCAACAACATACATTATTAACTCCTGTGTGAGTAACGTTTTCCAAAAAAGCGGGTCACTCATACATGTAGACCTCATTTGCACCTGGTGTAAACATGCGTCTTTAGCAAAGGATACTTAGTAGAGCCCATACAGTAGCAGTGTTGTCCTTGGACGAACAAGCACTACACTGCATGCAGAATAAAGACAACAATAATGCTAGCAGAGGGCCATGATCAGAGAGCATGTCCACATACAGACTGTATGATATGAGTAGGGATGGGCACGAGTACTCAATTTGGACGTCAGTATTTATTCAATGCATAGAGTAATCACTTTTTTTCTTTTGCTTTGTAAAAGAAAACATCCCTCCATTATCTGTCGCCGCCTATCCTTTTCAGGGTCACAGAGGAGCTGAAACCTTTCCCAGCTGACATTGGGTGAGAGGCGGGGTTCACCCTGAACCGGTCGCCAGACTGTCACAGGGCTGACACATATGTACAGGAAACCATTCACGCTCCTTTGCACATATGTCTTTGGACTGTTGGAGGAAGCTAGAGAACCCAAAAAAAACACACACTGACACGGTGAAAACATGTCAACTCCACACAGCAGGGCCCTGCCAGCTGGTGGGTTCAAACCCAGAACCCTCCGCTAACCACTGAACTACCATGTCAACCCAAAAGAAAACACGTCAAAACATAAACAGACCCATCTCCATATCAAAGTTTCCTTTTTTGGGGCGGATGAAGCAGTGATGTAACTGCTGTCTATGAATATCTGCACTGAGGCATGTAGCAAGAATTATAAATCTGCACAGCTACAGATAACGTTCAACATTGTCAGTCTGACATCACTCAATCTAATATTTTAAGCAGAGTGGTGACCAGGCAATAACGTTACACTTGCATATCAAAGGTATTCTGTGCAGCTCAGGAAGCTAGGCTAACCCTAACCCCTACTTACATTTCAGGCACTCTACTCCACAGTGCTACATGTAGCTACATGCTAACATCAGGAAAACACATAATCTTGGCTGCCGATGTTGTTCATTTCTCCCTGATTTCAGATCATATTCCTGCTGGAGCATGTCCAGCTGTGGAGATTTTGGTCTTCATGGTAGAAAGTGCTGCTATGCTCTTTTACAGCCATTCCTCCAACTGCAAGTACACTGCTACATGTAGCTACATGCTAACACCAGGGAAGCATGCAGTCTTGGTTGCCGATGTTGTCAGTTTCTCCCAGTTTTCTAATCATATTCCTGTTGGTACATGTCCAGTTGTGAGGGTTTTGGTTCAGAAACTTTTATTGGTGATTTTACACAGTAGATAATGCCGCTACACTCCATTAAAGTCATTCCCCATCTGCAATGATGGTGCAGACACAATGAGATAAAGAAGGCCCGGAAATGCTGACCAATCAGAGCAGACTGGGCTTTTTCAGGGAGGGGCTTAAAGAGACAGGCACTAATACTGAGTGTTTTGAACATTAAAGTATGTAAACATGTTCTATTCAAAACCAAAAGTACCTATGAACGTGAGCATAATAGCCCCCCTTTAAAGCACATTACTTTGGCTTTTGGGTAGGTGTTATTCGCATTTTTTCAGTACTTAATGTCTTTTTATTGACTAAATGATTAATAGGGAAAATGATTTAATTGCAGCGCCACTTGCACACATCTAAACACTTGTGTTGGGGATGATACATCGTTTGTGTGTGAAAGGCTAAAAATGACAGAGAGGAGGCCTTGAGAGGACATGAGACCGAATTTCTGAAAGCCAGCAGACAAAACAAAACTCCCACTCAAGTGGTCAAGCAACGCACTCACATTCAGGAACCGAGATAGGCCTGTGGTGTCCTCTGAACAGCTGCAGTCAGTTTAGATAAGAAGAAACTGCACATACAAACACACTGAACTCTCCAAAGCCATGCTGACATTTCACTGGTTCACAGCAGACCTGTGTTTAGTTGTGGGTATGTTTCACTGCTGACGCTGATGATGTCAAGAGCAGCTGCGTGTTTTCAGTCTGTAAAACATTCACGCTGGACTGAGGCCCACTGGGAGTCAAAGCCACCCACTCCAACTGTGGATCAGATCACAGACTTCAGCAAATTCTCCCACATTAAAAGGAAAATTCCAACTATTCTCTGCTAAACTCATCATTCTGTTGCATTGCAGGAAGCTGTTTTGTGACAAAGTGTTTGCACTCCATCAACCTGCATTGAATATTTCTAATCCTCAGCACTCCCATTTCCCAGAATGCCTTTTGACAACCCCCAGATAAGACCTCTGTGCATTCATCTTTGTGTTTTGAATGTAAGTGGAGGGAGACACAGCGACAGCGAAAGCAACAGCACAGCAAAAGCAAGAAAGACAGTAAGAGTTTTCAGTTCTGGCTGAGGAAACTGAAACTCGTCTTTTGGTCACAGTGTATTCCTTTCTATTACGACTTATTACAGTAGCGAGAACAAGCTGCTTTAACATTGTGTCTATCTGTATAACTGTTAAATCTTCAACTCTGAATAACTCAAGGTCACAGTTATAGACAAAGCTGACACTTCTTTCTCCTTGAAAACTGCGGCAACAGTAGGTTTTGTCTTCATTTTGTATGTTATCTATAGGAACAAGCAAAGAAATAACCAAAATAACAAAAAGGCACCCAAGGATGCGAGATGGATCTCCACAAGCTGCTTATAATAATGACTTTTCAGGGCGGTGTGATGTAAAAAAGCATTAAAAAAGGACATCTTTGAATTTTCTGAAGAAGAGCGGAAGAGCCCTGGTTTCCGGTTGTAGGCTGTTTGTAGTCTGCGTGATATTGACCAATCATGTTTAAGCCGGCTGTAGTTGTTGCCAGGTTAAACAGTCCGTGCGGTGAACTAACGAGGCGGAACATAATTGGCGTCACTGC
This sequence comes from Epinephelus moara, assembly GCF_006386435.1. Lineage (NCBI taxonomy): Eukaryota > Metazoa > Chordata > Actinopteri > Perciformes > Serranidae > Epinephelus > Epinephelus moara. Next base: position 12,074,367 of record NC_065516.1, read on the forward strand.
AAACTCTGAATCCATCGCAATGGTTCAGCATATTTACTNCGAATACAGCCGATGGGTTCCGAGAATGCCAACAACCAAACATTATAAACTTTGCAAAGGAACTTGTGCTGAAGCTGTTTTGTTTAATTACAACAGATTGTACAGGTGTACCTCATAAAGTAGCCACTAGGGGGAGAGCTTGAATAATAAGTTAAAGGGACAGTTCACCCCAAAACCAAAAATACATATCATTCCTCTTATCTGTAGTGCTTTTTATGAATCTAGACTGTTTTGGTGTGAGTTGTCGAGTGTTGGAGATATCAGCCATAGAGATGTCTGCTTTCTCTCCAATATATTGGAAGTACTGTATATGGCACTCAGCTTGTGATGCTCAAAGTGCCAAAAAAATAAATTAGAAAAACTCCACAGCAATGTCTCTGTCATGAGCACGAGCCTCTCGTCCATGAGTAGATGCACCCTTCCTTCTGTATAGTGACACTGTTGGTGGGTATTTGGTAGAAAGAAAATAGTTCCTACATTAAACTGATGACAATACGCTGTGTTGATTATCTCGCGTAACCAGGTCATGATTTCTGGAAAGAGACATTGCTGCCGAGAGTTTTTGAGAAATTTGTTTGAGTGCCATCTAGGTCCATTATACTGGAGAGAAGGCAGACATCTCTACAGCCAATATCTCCATCACTCGGTACCTCACACCAAAACAATCACTACTGACAAACAGCACTACAGGTAAGAGAAAAAATATATATTTCTGATTTGGAGGTGAACTATCCCTTTAAAAAAAAAGGACAGTAGTAGGACTTGGCAACTTATCCCTCTTGTACAAATGTCATGGACAGATTAACCCACTTGGGGGCCCCCATGGACACCCCCACAACCACCACCACCACCATCCTTCTGGGCACTGTGCATGCATCCTGTAACCTTTTAGATTCATAATTCATACAGGGATATGCACCGTGGCATATGAAGATATAAAAACTACTTTTAGGTTCAGCTTATATGCAGGAACTGTTTGAAGGCCCTTGTAATTTCCATTTTGGCTGATACTGTAATTAGTGGCGCATATTACAGCCAATTTTGCAATTAATTAAACGACCACAGCGCACACACACACACACACACTCACACACAGTGAATATGGTCTCAGCCCTTAGGGGAATTGCCCACATTTCCCAGTTGGTCATCCAGCCTTGACGGTTGAATCTAAACGTGTCTGTGAGTGTTTCCCTTGGGGATAGCTGTGCATTGTTTGTTTACATGAAGCAGAGACAGAGGTTCATTAGAAAGCATGCAAGCAGAATAGAGAAGAAGTATTTTTGGATATGGGCTGCAACTAATGACTATCTTCAACATTCACTTGATCAATCAGGCTTTTGTTTACAAAGTGCCAAGTGCTCCTTTGCAGCACAGTGCCAGGTTAACCACAGGAATGTCTTGTAGATGCAGCACATACACTGAAAAGTAGCATGAAAAAAAAAAGGAAGTGCCACTTCCAGCCCTGCATGACTCCTCTGTATGCTCATAACTGCTAACTCCTCCATCAAACCTGCTGCAATCGATTAATTTCAATGCATTGTGTGCAACAGCGCAGTGCTGTGGGAAATGATGGCGATGATGAGAGGAATGTCACAGCCAGGCCTGTTTCATGCACGGAGACGGGGAGCCGGAGAGAGTCAAACACTGTGCAACACAATGGGCAGACAGACAGAGAGTGAATGTAAACGTGTCAACATCTGCAACTCATCAATGTGACCCGCTGCTTTTCCTGAAAACGCACCCGCACGGCCGCGCTGCCGCACACCCACGCGTCGCAGCTTTCTAATCATGAATAAAGCAACGGAAACGCTGAGAAACGCCAGAGCCCGTACGGTCACTTACAAACAGCTCGGCTATGTATGAAGCGACGTCAGTGGAGGTGAGGTGGGGAGGAGAGGAGAGGAGAGAGGAGAGGGGGAGGAAGGAGAGAGGCTGAACCCTGCGCGCATCTGGACCGGGCGTTTATTCCTGCCCATCCAGATGCGCAGAGGCGCTGGAGGCTATTTTTGGGCATTCTGTAAATTAGAAGCAGAAAAAGGCGTTGCATCTCACCCATTTATGTGTCCCGGTGTGCTGGTAGTGCTCCTGTAGGTTAGTTGGTAACGGGAAAGGTGGCTGTGTGAGGTTTGTGCCGGACCGAGCCCCAGCCTCCTGCTCGTACTATAGATCCGCTACCGCCGCGCTGAAACGGGAGGAGCGTCTGATGAAACCATATTCCTTCCTCTTTTTTTCTCTCCGGTGACACGGCAGAGGAGGCAGAGCGAGGACCCAGAAAACGGAAAAGCGCTGATGAACAAATCTCTCTCTCCCTCTCTCTCTTGCTGCCTTCAAGTGCACCGCGTAAATTCCGACTTCCCAATTTGCGTTTCGCATCACAGCTTGATAACGGGAGCATCGTGACGCAATTTGTTGCACCATGCATGATGCACGCGGAACAGATGGTGGTGACACAAGTCCTCGCAGATCTGTTTACTCACAATGAGCTGTTTTATAAGAAAAACTCAACATCCTATTACATGATCATATAATTAGATTACTTTTAAGATTTCCATATTTGATTTTGAAACATATCCATCCTGTATAAACTCCACCTTTTTGTTAATTCTGTCATGTAGACTCAAATCACTTTTGAGGGGGTGGGGACAGCCCACATATTAAAACAAACTCTTTGGTTTTGTTTGTTTGTTTTTTACGCCTTCTCAACACCTTCATTACTCACACACATCCTCACCAATGTTACTCACTGCTACAACTCACAAACTAATTTAACACTTATTTTGCTTCCTTGATTATATAAATATAATAAACAAATTATTTGATGGTTTTTGCATGTCAATTTCACTTCTTGTCTTGGGCCCACATGGCTATCTTATGACAAATGACATTGCCTAGTAATATGTCAACCCAATCACCAGTATAAATGTTGGCATTGTACATTTCTGCAAACTACAGATATGTTACATCTGTATGTTATAATGTAGCAGATACATGTTTCTTTAAAGAATATTTATTAGATAGGACAGGTTGAGGGTGAAAGGGGGAACGAGAAGGGACGACTACAGCAAAGGGCCACTGGTCAAATCGAACCCACAGCTGCTGTGGAATGGTCAGAGCCCTTTGTACAGGGTGCGTCCCATGTTTCTTTATGTTTAAAAAAAACCCGCTGTGATTAAAGGTCCAGTGTGTGTAGGATTCAGGAGGATATACTGTCAGAAATTAAATGTAATAATAATAATTCTATTAGTGTACAAACACCTGAAACTGAGAATGAATTGTAGTATTTTTATTGACTTTGAGTGAGTCAGTTATCTTCATACTGAGCAGGTCCTCCTCCACAGAGTCTGCTATTTTGTTTCTACAGTAATCCAGTATGTACAAACCAAACACTGGCTATTTGCATGCTCACATTGGCCACCATTCTGATACAAACTTGGCACACGGGAGAAGTTTCAGCCGGTTGCTACTTGACATCACAAAACCCTACACACTAGACCTTTAACGTGTGGTTAGGTTTAGGCACACACACATTGTGGTTATGGTTAGTAAAAGATCATGTTTTGGATTAAAATACCTGCTTTTCATAGTACAGTTCCAGCTGGAAATGCAGTGATGTCTCTGTGAAAACCAATTACTTTTTGTGGCACTATCCCACAGCATGGGAAAAATAGCGCCAGGTTGCTCAAAAATGCTCATGATAGTTGGCTAAAAAGCCAGTGGAAACGCAGTGATTAAAAAACTGGTGTTGTGGTCTGAAGCTTGGCAGGCATCTTGCCTAGGTAACACACTATCCACCATCCCCTACCACTCATGATGATAAAGTCAGGTCATATGTAAACATACAATGCCAACAATTTCTTCAGTTGACTCAGCTGAATATGTTGAACATCTGTAGTGCAAGTAAAAACTGTGTATTAATCTTTTGTATTAGTATGGCAACACGTTAAATTGGAATACAGCTCCATCTAATAAGTAATCTGCTGTTAATTTTCCAGATTAATCCATTAATTGTTTTGTCTATAAAATGTTAGAAAATATTGAATACAAATGTCAAATACAAACCCAAAGATATCCAGTTTACTTTAATGTTTGATAAAAAAAAAACATCAAATCTATCTAAAAGTTGAAGCAGCTGAAACCAGCTTTATTTTTCCTTGAAAAAAAAACCCCCAAACTATTATAATATAATTATTAAAAAAAAGTTGTAGATTAATTTTCTATCAGTCAACTTATTGATAGATTGACTGATCATAACACACAAGAATTAATCTATACACATGTACAGGTTTGCATCACATAGATACAGATATGTATACTAATACTGTATGTATATGATATGTGTATATGTATGTACACTATACCTACATGTATGTCCAGAAAAATTAGGTCTTACGCAACCATAAAGATCATTATATCAGACAAGATATCAGATTATTATAGTTATACCAGGCAATAATAATACACCTTATCAAAAGGTTTAAAAAATTTCTCCTCAGGGATTGTAAGAATTCCACTGGCTCTGACAGATAAATCTTTTCAAAAGTGTAAAGCATATATATTGGTTTCTATGGTTGAAATAAACGAGTAAATTCAGTATCAGTAACTTCTGTTACTTTTTCAGGCTTGTTCATGTGCGTTTCAGTATGAATGTCAGTATTTCCAACAGCCTTTGAAGGTAGCACCATTCTAAACTCAAAGCCTCGCACCTGTGTAGCCCAAATCTCGCGATAATTGCGTACTGACATCCACCCCACTGTGCAGGGATTCCAGCTCAGATGGTGAACTCAAATTGGCTATCAGACGTTTTATTGTCAGAGTAATTTAATTATTTCATGTTGATCTCATTAAAAGTTTTACTAAACCGACACCTTATCAAACATACAGTACCGATACACACTCTCACACACACTCACACACACCATACTAAGCTCTGCAGTGTTATTGTCCTCTGGATCTGACTACATGCAGGGGGGGAGAATGTGCTGGCAGCAGCAGAAACAGTGCAATGAAATAATGCAGCGAGAGTTGAGAGAGAAAGAGATGAGGAATTTTGATTATTTTTCACAATCAGATGTCATTTGGGTGGAGTGCAGTGACAGAACACGCTGCTGTACAGACAACAAAGGAGATCTGATATGATAACACACAGCACACTTCAGAAATGGCTCTCATATAACCGCAGATAGTCTATTTTAGTGAATGCATCTCAGGTATCTGTGACGCAAGACAGATGATACTTGGCTGACCTTGATTTTGTGGACAGTGCTGCAAGATAAAGTCCACTGCATCTACCAGTATTCATGTATTATGTAAGTAGAAACTAGCTCTGCTGTGGGTGTCAAAGTGTGTGAAAGCCCTCAAATTTACCATCATTTTCAGTGCCATATGTAACAGCATCTCAAACATGAGCTGTCGTGTCCCCAAAGTGAGGTTTCAGTATGCTTCACACATGCTTCCTGGGGTGTCCTGCTGCTGCTGTTTGGTAATCCTCTCAGAAAGATGCTTACAATCCATAAGGTCTCTTCTTGACCAAGTACAATCATCAATAACACACACCGAAAGCAAAAAAAGAGTGTATTCTCTGACAACCTAACATTAGCAGTTAGCCTTTTTTTTTCTTTGTTGTACTTAACAGGCCTTGGTGTTCTTCAAAGACAGACTTTTAAGTGTGTTCTGTCGAAAATAATCCATGTTGTTCATGGTGACAGGTTACTATGCTAACATCTAACAACTACCACAGGGGTCAGCAACCTTTACTATCAAAAGAGATGCTTTTGGCCATCATGAAATGCACCAGCCACTGGCATCTGCCATATTTTAAAGAGCAAGAAAGTCCCTATATGGCTGGTGGGAGGGGAGGTGGATGTGTCAAACAAAGTCTGGACTTTCACTCAGGACCCTGCCGTTTGTTTCCCATGTGAAACCAAAAGTCCATAAAAAGAGTTTTAATAACAACAGTGTGTGTGTTAAGGCAAAAATATCCTGGATAAGACCATCTTGCTCTGGTGACGCAATTCAGAGCCAAAGTCTGCACGGCCCTACCTGTGCGACCAATTGTGAGCAGCCACTGAATGTGAGTCCACTGATTGGCTCACACAGTTGTCAACCATGATGTAAATACCCAATTTATGGCATTTGATAACTAATTAAAACCAAAATCTGAAAAAGGAACACTTGAGCATACAGCAGAGTGATAACAAGTTGTTAGTTTGGCTCACGTCCCATCCGCTAACATAGAGAGGGTGGGCTTTATGACCTGTACTGCAGCCAGCCACCAGGGGGTGATCAAGATGTTTCAGCTTTACTTTTTAGGAGCTGCCATGTTGTCCATCTTTATGATCAGTCTAGGGTTAGTATGTGTAGCATATTACGGTAGTGACGAACGTCATGTGATGTTACATGAAGTCAGTAACAAGCGTCCTTATTTAAAGACAAATCATTAGCTATGTTTTTTTTCTAAATCTAACAAAGGGCTTTTGTTGCCCAAACCTATGGAAATAAACGTAGAACAGAGGTGTTTTACATACATTGTAAGTTCATTTTGAAAAAGACCGCATGCATGTAACCAGCAGAAACTGCACATTTCCTGTAAAAACAGAAGTGTATTTTGAAAAGACACGATGCATGTAACAGGTGTACATTGTCACACATTCCCAGGACCTCCAAAACTGATGCAAGAGGGTGCCCTGTGCGTTGTATTTTGACATTTAGGTCCACTGACAAAGCAGCGGTATCAAACAAAATGGAAAGATTTCGGGTTGAAATACCCCACCTGTGAATTCTGAAGCTTTTAGGTGTCTTAAAGTGGCTAAATGAGACTACAGGACATCATTACTCTGAACCGTGCAGTACTCAGCTTTACAGCTTTGTTGTGGTGGCAGCTTTGAAGCCATGCACCATGGTGTAATTTGTTTAAAGCGCAACATTAACTTTTACTTGTGGTGATTGCATTTATGATTCAAAAATCCTTAAAAGTGGTGTTCATTTGTGAGGGTTATCTCTTGCTGAACAAAACATTTAAGTATCATAAACTCTTCTTTGCCACAGATCCCATTTTCTGCAACAACCCAAAACCCTAATGCAATAATCCCATTGGCTTTTTGGAATATATATCATCCCTGCACTGCTCTATACAGTTGAGTATCACTAAAACCACAATTTTTCCTGCTGTTAGCAGGTGGCACTTTACAAAAACAAAACAAAAAAACCCACCATTGTTCAAGGTTCAAGGTCGCGTCTAACCCTAACCAAGTGCTTTTTGTGTCAGACCCCAAATAACCTTAACCACAGTGTTCTGACATCATAAATCACCGAAACATGAATATTTTGAAGCGGCTCACGAGAGTTTTGCAATTCTGTGGTTGCCATCTTGTCTCGACATTGTTCAGTTTGATATACTCACTGTAGTCTTTACTCAATCTGGTATATGACCTGTGGGCGTATAGTGACTAATGTTAGCAAACTTGACATGAATTTCCTGTACTGTGTATTATATATTACTGCGGTTGCTGATTCTTTGTTTCTTCTCCACTTGTGCAACTGTTGTTCTGTAGTAGGTTTTAGCAGCTGAGAATTATCATAAAAGATATTACTGTTAGCTGCTTGTGTAGTTCAGGTTGCTTGTCTTTTATTGTTGCACCATTTGGTTAAAGTGACAACTTTAAAACTCCAAAACGTCACAGGTTTGATCCCACAACAGCCATCTATTTACCAGCCAGGCTCCTCAGTATAATACACCACGTATTCAGTCACAAGAACACACTGTGAAATGTTAAAAGAATATCTAAAATGCAAAAGATGTGGCGTGATGGTATCCGGTGTGACAAATATTCTAGATGCCATCTGTGCTGCTGTGTGAGCAGCTTGCCTTCAGAGAGCCTAATTGTTTCCTCATCCAGAGATGGAGGTTAATGTCTCCAGAGACAGGAGGTAATTTTAACACAAAGCACTAAGGTGACACCATCTGGGACAGTGCTGTTATTGCATGATGTGCTGAGGCCCCAATTAATTCTCGCCACCTACTGTACATGTGGAGACACAGGACCACACACTCTCAGCAGTGTTGACACCATTTCTAGCACCTCCATCCCTCCCTTGGACATAGTTGTTGTTTGACAGCATCTGAAATGTTGCATTTAAGCAATTTTAGGGACTGTATGAAAATTGCTAGGGTTTTAGCACTTTTCTTCATTTTTCTAAATATCTAGATATTCAGTTTAGACTCTCCCGTGACTTAGAAAAAACACCCTCGCCATGAATATATATGTATATATATATATATAAAGTGAGAGATAATGTTAACTCCCTTACTATAAACATGGCTTCTGCAGAGGCCTTGTTTATAGTAAGGGATGTCTATAGTAAGGGAACGTCTTTAATATCATGGTCATACTGGCCATTATTATGATGGGAAACCAGTAGGGACGATATGACATGGAATTATGATTATACTACACTTTTCAGTAATTACCAGCAGTGTATAACAATGATTTCTAATGTTATAATTAATTGGACTTATGCAAACATGGACCAGGAGAAGTGACAGACAATGGATGGCTGGATTAACTACTTTTTGCTCGAATCAACACACGCCCGCTTTGAGAAGATAAGCTTCTATAGCTTCTTTAGTGAGCAGTAGTGACAGTGTTTACTTCTTGCAACTATTCCATTCTTGCAAAACTTTGAACCTCTTGAGGGTCGCGGGGGGGCTGGAGCCTATCCCAGCTGACACTGGGCGAGAGGCGAGGTACACCCTGGACAGGTTGCCAGACTATCGTAGGACTGACATGTTGAGACAGACAACCATTCACACTCACATTCACACCTACGGACAATTTAGAGTCACCAATTAACCTATCCCCAATCTGCATGTCTTTGGACTGTGGGAGGAAGCCGGAGTACCCAGAGAAAACCCTTGGTGACACAGGGAGAACATGCAAACTCCGCACAGAAGGGCTTCCACACCCGGGATCAAACCAGGAACCCTCTTGCTGTGAGGCAACAGTGCTAACCACCACACCACCGTGCCGCCTATGCATAAATTCCATTTATCACTGTTATAGCCCTAAAGTAATTCTTACAATTTCCAGTGCTATAAATGTGTAGCCACTGAATAAAAAAAAAAAAAAAGTTTTAAGATCTTGTTAACTATGTGCATCACACATCTACAGCCTGGCTTCTTTTCCTAAAATTTGCTTAATCTCAATAGCGATGGCTAGTCTTGAGCCTCCTTAGTGAGGATAGCTATTGATTCCAAATCCCAAAAAACAGAAAAGGTCTCAGAGGAAAATAGAGAATGCTCATTTTGACCAATTAGGAATGTTTTTAGGCTAGTTTAAGGCAAATATACATATTGCAGCCCTAGGCAGATGTTTTGTTTTGTTTTTCTGCCAAAAAAATTCTTTTGATGGTAAAGGTTGCTGACATCTGGTCTCGTGTGTAGGATTTAGTGTCATCTAGTGGTGAAAATGCAGATTGCAAGCATATGAAACTTCTCCCCTGTGCCAAGCGTGTTGAAGAACTATGGTGGCCAAAGCAAAAATGCAAATGGCCCCATCTAGAGCCAGAGTTTGGTTTGTCCCTTGTGGATTACTGGAGAGACAACATGGCAGACTCTGTAGAAGAGGACCCAATCCGTATGTAGATATAAACAGCTCATTCTAAGGTAATGAAAACACAACAATTCTTAACTTCAGGTGCACTGGTGAAAACATAGTTATGAATATATTTCCATTTCTGACAACATGTCTCCCTAAATCCTACAAACTGGACCTTTAAGACTGGTCATGACCTGAACTGACTCTGGATTCGCTGCTACTCAAAACTGTCACATTTGTTTACAGATTGTTGTTTTGCACATGCATATGCACCTGTATGATCCATAACACAAACATAAAAGGCATGTGGTAATGATGCAATATTTTTTTTAAACACCTGGCTCTCCCTCAGTACAGAAAAAAATACATAATCCCAGACTGATAATTTCCATACGGTCCCTTAGTTACAGTGACTGGCTCAAATGCCCTCATTTCTCACATTTTAAAGTGTTGCATTGAAGTCATGCTCTGCTCAACAGATGACTGGTAATGAACCATCTGTGATGACACTGCAGAGTGAGATCATGTTACTGTAAGTCTCTTCCTCTGCAGTTACAGGGGTATCATTTCCCATCTGTGGGGATTATTGATATATTCAGGCTGTAGCTGTGCTGTAGCAAAGTCACACACATTATACTTGAATCAATGTAACTCTTGATGGGACTGATGTCAGCAGTTTGTTCTTGCTTGTTTGTCAAAGAGGAGTGGACTATAGTCAATCACCAGGATAAATGTTGGCATTGTAAGTTCCTGCAAACCTTGGATATGTTGCATTTGAACATTGAACAAGTTGCTTTTCTCACTATGTGGTCAGGTTTGAGCACAAAAACCACTTGGTAAGGCTCAGGAAAAGATCATGTTTTGGCTTGAAATACCAGAGTTGTTGCCACAAACACAGCTGGAAATGTGTCACCAATAAATACCCAGTTTTGTTGCAAATAAAAACAACAAAAAAAAGGTCTGGAAATCTCCAAAAATGTTGTTAAAATACCTGCTTTTGTTGGTCTTGAATAGTGGTCACCTAGGCAGGGGCATTGCAGTGGCGGAAAGGTGGGACTGATAACCCAGGCCCCCACTGGGATTGGGGCCCTTGAAAAGCTTGGAATGAAAACTTTGGTTTTATTTTGCACTTTCTTTTTTTAATTTCTAAGCAATTAAAGAGACACTTACTTTCTGGAAATTTTATGCTTTTCTTTGTTTAGGTTAAAATAAAAGAGAGATTAAAAACTCATAATTATACCATATGGTTCTCAGGAAACTCCAACCAATCATTGCATTTGGACCGAAAATTTCGAGCGATGGCGAAGACTGATGCAGCTTCATTCTGAGCTAAAAAGGGACGAGATGGTCGCAGAGTTTCTGCTGGACAGGTATTTTTAGTTTGCCTCTAATGCAACATTGCTAACGGTTAGCCTACTGTAGCCTAACGTTGCCTGAGCCTATTATCTTCCTTGTTTGTTGCCAGTCACCAGTACTAGCTAACGTTAGCGTTTACATTATATTATAAAACTCATCAGTCATCACCGACCCCGGATTTCAAAACTCCGCGATTGCGTTTGACTGTGCAGGACAGGTAACGTTATGTTTAGTTTGCTTCTAATGTAACATATAACGTTATATGACAACACAGCATCCAGTTGCTAATGGCTAATGTTAGCCTACTGTAGCGTAGCCTCTGAAACATTAATGTTATCTTCCTTGTGTGTTTCCACTTACTAGTAACATTAACGCTACTATCTAACATTAGCACTGTAACCTTATTCTAAAACTCATCAGTCATCACTGACTTAGGTTGAGTTTTAAAACTCCGGGGTTGCATTTGTAATGTTACACTGGCACTCCTCTATCTATCTAACGTTACCTTGCCAACGCCTACGTCTATAGACGTAATGAGGACGTAATGGAGGAGGGGGGAGTAGGCCTTTGGAGGGAGGTGGAGTTGCAGGAGGAGGAGGAGGAGGATGGGACTTTGGAGGGTGGCTGGAATTGAAGAGTAGCTTTAATGCTATAACTACATTAAAAGTGGCTAAATATATCAGTTGAAAGACTGAACTTTGTATAAAAAACTGTGGAAGCTCTCTGAGGTACTTCACATCCACGAAAGGCGCAAAATAATTTAGTTGGCCCCTGCACTAGGACTTTCCTCTAAACACAGCTAAAGTGGAGTGACTGCGTACGTTGCTGGTTAACCATGGTAGAAACGCCCACAGAAATGCACAAGTCAAGCAAGTTTTATTCTGGCAACTGGGCTGGGAGTGCAGGTAAAAAGATGCAAGAGTAAGAGTGAATGATATCATCAGCCAAAAAGGATTTAACACTGTGTACCTGAGACACATACCGAGGAATTTAAGCTATCAAGGCATCAACAGCTCACGTGATTATTATCTACAACTGAATAAACTGCGATGTCAGGATTAAAAAGTTTATTGGAGCTTGCCATGCATTATATAGACATTTTGTTTTAGGTAACAGTTTGTAGATTATTTCCATGTGTTTTATTTTTGTTTTGGTTTTTTGATGATTTTACATTAAATTAACGTATTTTTTATTATAAACTTGCCAACCCTCCCTAAGTAGCAGGGATTATTTTGGAGAGACTTAAAAAACACATTCAGTGTTGTCAGCTTTAAGGTGTGTTTTTCCTAGTAGTACTAAATCCCCTGTTTAGGCGGTTCCGTGTCAGTGGAGCAGCAAAAATGAATCACGCCCTTAAAAATATGTCAACGTCATATCTGTTTAAAACCACAGAGTAATCTCTGTGCAGCGGTGGTGCCACTGAAGTGTCTTTGTTGTGTCATTCATATGCGTTGGTTTACAGGAGTAATCCATGTATTCCCCTCACCACATGAAAGCAGCGAGAAGAAACACATCTTGTACTATTACATTTTACATTGCAAGTAAATAATAAAACATATAGTACAACATTGAAAAATACTTGGCAATAAAAAACAGATTCTCAGGCTGGTTTTAAGTTGCTCTTAAAAAACACTATTTAAATAAATGTATGTGACTTTCCAGCACTGCTGGTCCAGTTAATAAGGAATAAGCAGTGGTGGAGGAGTATTCAGAGCAAGTAAACGCAGTAATACCACAAGATAAAACACTTCATTGCAAGTAAAAGTCCTGCATTTAAAATCTTGCATACATAACTGAAAGTATCAGGAAAATATACTTAAAGTTTCAAAGTAAAACGCCTAGTTTTTTTTAAAGTTTTTTAAGTTTTTAAATTTGGATTTTTTAAATATTTTTACTGCTGTTGTTGCTCTCTGTAAAGCGTCTGTGAGTATCCTGAAAAGCGCTATATAAATCTAATGCATTATTATTATGATCAATATTATTATTATTGTGTATTTGATGCTGTTTTATATTATATACATGAGCCTAATTTTCTATTTTTTGTTGTTATATCAAGCAGTTAAAAATGCTCTAGGAAGGAATGTATGTGTAGTAATACCACATTATAAAAACACTTTATTATAAGTAAAAGTCCTGCATTTAAAATCCTACTTATGGGAAAATATACTTCAAATATTGAAGTAAAAGGAGGCTTACTAAAAAAAAAAAAAGAAAAAAGAAAAAGAAAAAAGGCGTATTTGATGGTGTTTTATAGGCTATTACATACACAAGTCTAATTTTCTAAAAAAAAAAAAAAAATAGCAATAAGGGTGTTTTGTTTGTTGTTTAAATCAAGTAGTGAAAAGTGCTCTGGAAATAAGCATCTGTCTTCCAAGCTGTTGCACTAAAATGATGGAAAATTAAACTTAATTAAAAACATTCTGGAATATTCTTACATGCACCAGCAAACATTTGGAGCAAAAATGAGACTTTATGGACAAGGGGGTAAGCAGGTTTGTGCACTGAACAATACTTCATATTTAATAAAATACCATAACATTTAAATGTAAAATCTTATTCTGCAAATAATCTTCAGGTCTAAAATGAATGTAGTGAAGTAAAAAGCACAACATTTATCTCTGAATCATGTAGAGTGGACTTAAAAAGTGTCATTAAATGTAGGTAATGTACAAGAGCATCAATACTGAAGTGCTTGAGTCACTGTTCTTTCACCTTTAAGGATGTGTACGTGACTCTTTGCGAGATGACGTAACGCGGAAGTGGCACGACCCTATAATGACACGGCTGAGCAGCGCTCTGGCAAGAAGACGCGGCTAGTCTCAGCGGTGATAAGGTGAGATTACTGACATTAACAGACATTTTATTCATTTATTACACATATAGTAAGCTAGTTGTTGACCTGCAGTGCCTTTTACGCGACGCTTCCCCTCAACTGACAAGATAGGGAGGACACGAAACATGCAGCTAACTAGCTTACTCACAAATGATGCTACAAATGTCACCTGTGCTCTCTACATGTTACTTAATGTTTCTTTTGTAAATTCATGTCAGGCTACAGTTAATAATTCAGAAAAATGTATTGTCTTTAATATGAAAGCCTTGTTTTTGTTTTTCTTTGTTGTGCAAGCGTGACAAGGAAGTATGGAGGAGTATTCTTGCAACACCAAATAACACTAAATTATCTCCTGTAAAATAAAAATTAAGATGCGGTGAGACATGGAAAAATGTCTAAATGTGTCCAGATGAAAACCTTTCTTATAGAGGAAGAGCTGACATGTGGAGACATGGCATGATGCAACCTTATGTGGCCACTCCTCAACGGTTTCTGTACAGTCTGTTTGCACTAGTACACTGTATTTTCATCTGATTTGAATACTAGTAGGTCATGTTCATGAGCAAATGAGTGAGTAGGTGTTCACTAGTTATAATTGAGAGTTATAGTATTGATAATATATATTTAAAAACCATGCAATATGAATGTTTTAATGCGGATTTCTCAAATATGCTTATTGAACTGATGTGTCCAGAGCTGACAGGATGAGCTGATTTATTGGCAGATATTTAATTAACTATCAAGGACATATTTGCTGCATCTGAAATGTGATGTTTTGCTGATTTTCTTTTTCTTATTTGACAGTAAACTTTTTTTTTTTTTTCCAGTTTTTGATCTATTGCCATATTTGGCTATATCAATTTAGTACAGGTATTTTCCACCATGTTCTGTTTTAGTAAAAGAAATGACTGACCAATTTATCTGGACAAAGATTAATCAGATTTGAAAACTTTTATTTTAGTTGTGTTAAGACATGCACCGAGTGGGACATTCCACAGTTGAAAGGGAAACTTGAACACGGCTTTAACAAGATGAGCATTAAATAATTAGACAAAGAATTAACAGGTTTTGATTCATGATCAATTGAGCAATCATAAGTCAAAAATATTTGCACATTCTCACTTCTCAGAATCTGATAATTTGCTGCTTTTTTGTGTCTTATATCATTCTGAAGAGAACATACTCAGGACAGGACAAAATTAGATGTTTGAAGATGTCTCTTTGGGCTCTTGGAAATTGTTATGGACATTTTAAACTATTTCCTGACATTTTTTGAGGATATGATCAATTGAATACATTTGTAGGCTGCCGTACAGATAACATCGACAAGGAAGTGCTCAGATCCTGTGGAGCAGGCCGCCCAAAAACATTCCCTTGAGTCTTGTTAAAGCCATTACTGAGCTTATCTGGCTCTGGTGATGTCCTTTCAGTTGTGGTTTTCGTGTCTGTGTCAATATGGACACAAGCCCATGAAGGGCTGCACGTACGCAAAAATAAATAATTGCAATTATTTTGACAGATATTGTGACATGAGCTGCGTTTTAAGTGAGAGTGGTAATTTTTTGCAAATTATTTACTCTGGGAGAAATATGAAAAAATGATGCTAATAATGCCTCCCTTCCCTTACATCTGAAATATGATTTATAGACAGGGACACCTCTATAGCACCACAATACTTTATCAGTGGTATGCTGTGACACATTTAACCTTTTTATTAAAAAACTGCAGCTCCTGCAATTTGGGTATTGCACTTGGCCATATGTGCAGCCCGAGCCCCTTCTGCCATTTTTATGTTTCCATCAGTAAATGATTACATGAAACATGCATAGACTGAATGTTATCTTCACAATAGCAGTAGCCATTTCCTGCTTCAACTCAGTAATGAGGATGTGGTGTGATTTAACCGGTAAGCTTGGTTCATGTTGCGACAGTTCCCTCGTGTAAGGAAGGAAGAAGACCTACCTGAAAGCACAGGAGGAAGTGTCAGTTTGAATAACACTTAAGCGCTGACCGACGCCTCGGTGTAGTCTGTGTCTGACATGTTTGTAAGAGAAACAAAGGTATCGCTGTAGTGATGTGGAAACAATTCCTGGAGGTCTGTTTTCTGTGTAGTATCTGTCTCGTGTTTTGCAAGTATGTGTGTAAAGTGAAGGTCAAACCAGTTCTCGGATGTTGTGACATTAACAATTTTGCATTGAGACAGAAAGGACAATCAATACAGTGTTCATCTGATTCCCCAACTATTCATTAGACAAATGACAAAGATCCAGATCAGTTAACAAGAGCCTGAAATGATGTTGACCTGCAGCAACATAATATATCTTATATAGCTGTGACAGAAAATAATAGGCAAGAAACAGACTTAATACTGTGTATAAAATCATATTTGTGATGCTGTGTGTCCTCGGGATGTGTCTGTGAACAACAGTCAGCCTGTTTACAGGGAAAACACTGTCCATGACCTGCTGTAACCTTCAATGTTCATCTGACTTGGAATCTGCCTCACCTCACATCCCCTTCTTTCCCTGCCCCTCCCTCCCTTTTTCCTTTTGTCTCTGCATCTGTGTTCCTAATTTGCCACTCACACACTCAGCTTCTCCCACTGTCTGTCTTTGGAACAACAGCAACAATGGATCGAGTGAGGGCTGCGTTTAACAGCGTGGTGAGTGTGTGTTACTTATATAAAGTTTTTTTTGTTGAATGTTTGTATTATTTTTGTATCTAAAGTAAACCGGTTACATAGATGATAATATAATAGATAATAATAACAATGAATGTTGTTTTTTTATATAGCACCTTAAACAGACAAAAAAATTCACAAAGTGCTCCACAAAATACAATAAAATAATCAATCGATAAAACATGTAAATCAGTAAAAACAAAGGCAATATAACAATTAAAAAAAAGCATAAAAAGAAAATCAAAGAAAAGACCATAAAACACAGAGTAAATACAGGCTACTGAGGACCCAAAATGCAATGCATTGTCCATAACACAGCAATTGTCAACCAGTTTTTAATAATTAGACCTTTGTTACCACTTGGCCACCCGTCCTCCTGTGCAGCTGCGGGATCAGGAACACATTGCGCTCATAGTTTTCTCTTTTATCTTATCTCCCTTTCTAGACTAAAAGTGAGCGCTACAGCAGGTTTACTCTACAGCCGGCGGAGGATGGAGAAAGACACGTTGAAGTCAAACTGTCAGATGATGCCACAGAGGTGGAGGACCAGGCAGGGGGATCTCCCAGCTTCAGGCCAGCACCTCTGCGTAACAGCCGGAAGATAGTTTGTTACCTGGCCCTGGGGACCGTGCTGATATTTGTCACCGGTATGCCACCCTTGTCCTTGTCATCCAAGGATCCTTGAAATCCTGGAAAGTTTCTGAATTTGAGTTTCTGAAAGTAGACATAAGTAGAAATGTGTCATGAAAATGCTTGAATTTGTATATTTTGTGCAAGAATAGAAAGTTTGTTTGATGCTTTTTTTAGCTTAACATTAATACATACGGTCTTTTTAATTGGCAGTGAGCTTGTGTAAAGCCTGCTTGTTGTCATTTTAAAGGACACTGAGTGTTTCCACAGTAAATAACCATGACCCATGCTGTGCAGGTCCTTGAAAAGTCACTGAATTTGTTATTTACCAAGGTGTGGTAACCCTGTATCTCTGAAGTTGTTTTTATGTCAACATGCTTATCTTTTTTTGGCTGTTTCCTAAATGCTTCAATATTTGAGCTGAAACTAAGGATCATCTCTTTTGACTAATCTGCCATTTTATATTTTGGATGTGTTAAATCTATGATCTATCAGAATATAGCTGAAAATGCCCTTAACAGTTTTTCTGGTTCCAAGTTGCTGTTTACAAATGTCTTGTTTCCCCCGACCATCCAAACCCAAAAATATTTAGTTTACTATTATAGAAGACAGAACATTTTAATGTTTGCTTTAAAAAAAAACAAAAAACAAAAAAAACTATTATCACAATGACTACAGGTTTTACCAAACAAATGAGAAACCTTGGAGGAATTAATGCGAACAAATCATCATTTAAAACCAGTCTTGGTAACTGGAATCAATTTTAGACCAATAATGCTCATAAAAGATTTATTCCATGAACATGACAAAGAGGAAGTTGCACCTTATTTAGCTGTAAATTTAGAGACAAAGTGTAAGATAATTTGAATGCCTCTGTGTCTATAGCCCTTTTTAGATAGGAATTGTGCAAATTTGCAGGAAAGCCCAATCAGTCTTTTTTCAGCATTGGCAGTATAAAGCCAAAATTGGGGATTGCAGCAAAATGCCGCCTACCTACTTTTGTTTATACAGAATGCGCCTTTTTCGGGGCAATGGGGGGCGTGAGCAAGTAACAAAACGTGTAGCTCAGTGTGTGACGTAAACAGTGACATGGGAGGGAAGCCGCGGCTAGTCAGTCCTTCGGTGATTCTCTCATAAGTCAGCCCGTTCTTCACCGTCCCCGTCATTTGACGGTTAATGGCCTCTTCGTTTGCGAGGACAAGGAGGGCGCGCAATTCCTTGTCTCCTCAGTTGCTCATCTTTACTGTAGTGTCTGTCAGGTTTGCGTTTCCCTCTTGCTACTAGCTGCTTGCTAATTCCTGCTATCAGCTGTTTCCTGTTTATCCACCGCCAGTGGCTTGCACGTGCGGCGTCATCAACAGCTCCTCCCACAAGTCATCAACAGCCCCTCCTGTTGCAGAAGGCCGCCTCGGTCTGTTTAAACTGAAAGGGTTCCGCCAATATGACTACCCTACGAGGCGGAAAATTGGGCGCCTCGGATCAACTCACCATTCCGCCTCTGTCTAAACGCTTGCAGCTTGCTGGCAAAATGGCCCAACATTCGTGGAAAATCTGGTAGTGTAAAAGGGGCTTGTGCCTCAATTAAAGCTTGTCATCACTCTACTGGACCAATAACACAATAACATGTCCTGACGGATAATGTTGTCACAACCAGAATAGTTTGAGAACCATGGTTTTAAGTTAAGTATAATAATTTCTGGGTACTCTGCGGAACCCTGGGGCTGTATTCACAAAGATATCTAGTACAAAGAGTTCCTGCTAGTTTCGAAAGTCTAAGAAAATTCTTAGAATTATGATGTTTCCAGAAGATTTCCCCTCCCAGTAAACGCTAGATAAAGATAAACACCAAAATAAACACTTGATAAAGGTTGAAAGTTATTCACACAGCATCTTAGCCCTTAAGAGAGCTCCTAAGGTGGAAAACTGTTAGGACATGGGAGGAGGACTTTAAAGGACTTAAGAGTGTCTTAAGCAGATGAGAAAATGTCAAAGAGACAAAGAGGTAGGAGATATATTCTCCAAACGCTGGATGGCTGAAAAAATGCAACAGTGCAGCAGTGATGATTTGGGTCTGTCTCAACTGTCCATCAGCAGAGTGATCACGCTAACATTGGCGACACGTATTTAGTCTCATAGGGATGCAATTCATTTCATATCCACTGGGGGTGCACACCTTGTAGGCTCACAAATTGGTCAACCAATCACACCTTTTAAAAGATACTTAGCAACAGGGTCAATCACACCTAGGACTCCTTACTAGGAATATTTAGGTAAAGGTATGAGCTCTGAGAGTATTCTCGGATTGTTTCTAAGGAAACCAGTGCAAAGGTCTAAGACCTTGGGTGATGCGGTCCACTATCTAGTCTAATATCTAGTCTTAATGTGTTTACCAGTACAGCTAGCACGCTGCTCGAAAACTTTTATTTTATACCTTTTTTTTTTTTTTTACCAGTTTCTGTGTCTTCGTGTTGTTTGTCCTCCAGGCTACGTGCTCGGTTACCTCAGCCATCACGGGACTCGGGTGGAGCAGGTAACGTGTGACACAGAGCTGGAAACAGAAGATCCGCAGGACACGATGTCAGCTGTTGTTGCACCAGCTCCAGACGCACAGATGGACTGGAAGGATGTCACCCAGCTCCTCGCTCAGAAACTCACCAGCAAGGCCTTCAAAAAAACTCTGAGGTACACTGTTCATGTGCACACCTTTTTAAACCGCACTCAATTTTATATTGTCATACAGAAGGTGAAGCCATAAGGTAATACACCTTACCATACAAACACCCAGCAACCTAATAAACCTCCTGCCAGTCCATTAATGTGTAAATAATCCCAGTGTGAAAGAATAAGAATAGTCCTCCCAAAGTAAATCTAATGTTATCTGAATGAACTGGGTGAGAGGGATCAGAGAACATTTTATTTTTAGAGTACTACGCTGCAGACAGCCAGAGAATACAAACGAGACAGAGGAAGGTTACAAAGAGTGTGATTATGTAAGGATAATATTCACCAAGTTTTATGACTAATGGATGACGCAGATTCTGACCCAAAGAAGCACCCACAGCCGAGCGAGAGGTCTCTCAAATATCAGACATGTTTGAAATTAAATTGCATGGTTCAGACTTACAGTAGCAGATATTTATTTATCTCTCTATAATTTCAGCTTTAAGCCAGGGCTGAATGGTCACATAGGTAAAATCTTAGACTTGGAGGCTTCAAGACGATTTATGATGTGAATATCTCTCTCTGCAAAATGCAGCAAAGCTCATACATGAGTGAAACATCTTAAATTAGGTCACCATGTTTAAAGGTGGTTAGCAAGAGTACACCACCATCGTTTCACATTTACAAAAAAAACCCCCAAAACTGTCAGTACAGGATGTTCTGGCTGAGAAGAGCACTCATACCCACTTTAATAATCAGTTTCAGCACAGAGAGAAGAAATGTCTGCTCAGTAATTTATCTCTTCTGGGTGTTTGTGTTTTTATGACATTTAATTGGTCTCTTTATTTATGCAATAGGTTTAGGTGACAGTAAGTTCCCTTACAGACAATATTGCTTGAGAGACACACACTTAAATTTAAATATCTGTGGACTGGAGACGCAGGCGCCATTTTGTCTCCTTTTCTTTTTAATGTATACATGGATGACTTGTCACAGCAGTTAAGTGCATGTAATGCAGGGTGTGTGGTCTGCAATATTTTAATAAATCATCTTATGTATGCAGATGATTTGGTAATCTGGCCCACAACAGCTTTTGAAGATTTGCTTAAACTACGGTGCTGATTTTGACATCAAATATAATGCCAATAAGAGCAACATCATGATTGTCAGAAGTAACGAAGAAGTGTCAATGATTTATCTGATGTTAATGATGTCCACAGACAGTGTTAAAAGTTGTACGCGCAAATTCTGCATGTGTTCAGTTGATATGAAGATTGCTCTTTTTAGCGCAACATGCAGAGACTTAATGTGGCCTATACTGATGGCATGAGACTGTTTCTTAAACTTGCACGGTGGTGTAGCGCCAGCCAAATGTCTGTAAATGTTGGTGTGCCTACCCGCCCTGCCTTAATACAAATTTATATATATATCAAAATAAGTACAGGCTCCTTGTCTTGGAAAATAGTACCATCCAGGTCTTGGCCAGCCTTGAGCTGAGCTCAGATAGGTTTTCAATAACAAGCATAACTACCCTCGTACAGTCTTGCCACTGTGACTGTTATGTTTATATTTTGTTGCCTTTGCAGAAGCCCTCTTGATTAAGGGTTGATTAGAAGTAATTAACCAGCTCCTGATTGTGGCTGGAGTTGGTGGCAGACTTGTGTATTTTGTTGGATAGTGAGTTTTAAGATGGGAGTGGAGATTTGTGGTGTTTCCATCCTTAGTCCTGACTTGTTAAATGCACAGCATAGAAATTACATTGTTCATTGTTGACTCTCTAAATACACGCACTTGTATTTGGAGAGTCAAATACAAGTGCGTGTATTTGGAGAGTCAACAAATACACGCACTTGTATTCTTTTTGCCAAAGAGAACAGACGTCTTTCCTGCTTGAGTTAGGGCTACGTGGGTAATTCATACACCGTCGGATGTGTGCTAGCTTGGTACTTTTTCTTGATACACTTGAACAGTGCTGTGAAGCTTGGAGAAAACAAGTGAAACCTGAAAGGGACTGAATATAGTGCCAAATTCACAACAGACGTTGCATCATCATATTCTGTTATCGTAGACACGTGAGGACCATTATCGTGGCCAACCAATATCGTGTTGTATGATAATCTTGTATTATTGCCTGAGCCTTGTGTGCCACCACAAATGGGAAGTCACACACTGTCACTGTTTGATAGAAAAAACAATTAGAAGTGTGTTTCCTCTCAGGCTCATAAGACTTTTTAAAACATGCTTTGCCACCAAGCAGTCTGCAGATGGATCACAGGAAAGGTTGTCTATGGTTCTGCACATTCAAGTTGGAAAGTAACAATAGACAATTTTGTACAGCAGGAACTTTTTTTTACTTCCAAAAGCAGAGTTTTGAAAACCCCCATTTTTGCAAGAACTAAGAGCTAAGAACACTCACAGCTCTGCGAGGGCTGTTTTCAGGGACTTTTCAGCTCCTTTCATTTCACTTTCATTTCAGAATACATGTAGGTACTCTCTCAGCAAAACAGGAGACTTGAGTGATTAGATGTCCAATGATTGGTCAAACACACGATCCAGTGGAGCACCAGCTACCACCATTTTTACAAAGCTGTTAGCTGTGTAAACAACAGACAACACAAAACACAAACAACAGCTCGTAATGAAAAAAATGAATGAAATAAAACGGACTAAAGGCCCGACAGTGAAGTCCAGGCTTTACTGAGCACATATAAGACTGGGAAAATACACTGCAATTTTGCTGGTGGTGCAAAAGCAAATGATAAAAAAGCCATTGAAGGAAGGACAGTATGTTGTTTTTGGAGGAGCTCTCCAGTGAGAAGTTTCTCTCAGGAAGTCCCCAGAACGGTTTGGTCCAAAAACACCTAAAATTTCCTGTAAATTAGTTCAGCAGTGTGGGAGGTGTGTGTCATTTTGAAATGGAGTTTCTCATAACATGCATATACATAAACATACTGACCTTTAAAATAAAAAAGCCCTGCATGCGTTATGATTCCGCTGTGTTTTTCCTCAAAAGTGTTTGACGTGTGCATGAGTGAGTCATTTCAGACAACTAAATGGACATTTTGTTTCTTCCTGCAGTGACTTTGATCGTCCCAGCCGTTTTGCAGGAAGTGATGGAGATACGAGTCTGGGAAACCGCGTCTTTGATGAATTCCAGAAACTGGAGATGGATCCCTGGACTGACATCCACTACGTTCAGCTGCAGACACCAGACAGGTTGATGCAACACATTATCTCTATTGCTATGATACATGAACTAGGCTTGATTATTTTATTTGAGGAATACGTCTTTAAAACTGTCAAGATTTGGCATTTGGATATGAAATATAAATCACCATCCTAAGTTCTAAGATTAATTTTTTTTTTTTTGGCCTGTTGGAGGCGCTGTAATTCAAAGTCAATGGGAGGGTTTATGCATATTCATGATTTGCTGATTAGGTGGTTTATTTGTTCATCGGTGGAATAATTTTTTTTTTTTCAGTTTCATTTCTCATATCTCGATTAATAATCGCACAGTCACGTGAGCTTTTGTCACACTGTTTCCAGTAGGTTTTGGCCCTGAGTTTATTAGTCTGTATGACTGTTGTTGATGGTGCTGTCCTGTTATCCTCTGATTGTAAAAGACAGGATCTACAATGAGTTATTTTACAAGTCTGTCATTTTCTAACAATTTCCTCAGACATTTTCTATAAAATTACTATTTAATTTGCTATTGATTGCAAGAATAGGCATAACTATAGACGCAAGGATAGGCATAACTATAGACACAGAGACATTAGCGTAAAGTATAAATAACAAATGAGAACAAACCAATCAATCAACATCAAGAAACCAGAATAAAGTTTCCACTAAATAGTAAACAAATATTTACCTGACTGTAAGTGAACCAGATAATTCTTTCCAGGATATTTCCTAGGAAATAATTAGAAGAATATTGGGAATTTATGGACCAGGACCTCGTTTACCAAAAGCATTTGAAGGCTAACATGATCTTAAAATCCATCTTGCAAATTTTTCTTTTTTCGTGAGCTTTTATTTTTTTAATTTTTTTTTCGGACTATTGAGGCCTAAAATGTGTGATTTCTCGGCAGCTTTTTTAAAAAAAAAATGAAATACACGTTGCAATATTTTTAGGTGTCTTTTGCACAGAAATTGCAAAAAATAGCTGGCACTTTTATTTATTCAAAATCAAAGGCAGTTTGCTCCAGTGAGAATAAAACTACACTGTTTGGTTCATGATTTATGCTACACTTATGTTACTACTTACCAGTATTTAATATAACTCACCATGGCTCTTTCAGCGTGTGCATTAGATCTTGACACAACAGTCTATGTCATGGTGATTTATCTTGTTTGTTGTCCACATATTTTAGCCATTCTCTGGGTGCGTCTTGCGGTAGAAAAGAGTTTATCAGCTTGTGTCGTTGGTGCTTCACCACAAGGCTGAACATGGTGCAAAAGCAGTTTTTTTTTTTTTTTTTTTTTTTTTTCCCGAAAAATCAGGCCATTGTCTTTGCTTTGTATGATCTTTAGCAGTAATTTTTTTTTTTTGTAAATAAGAGATGTTCATATCGTACATGTCTGCATCGTCATGACCAGATACAAATAAGTAAGTTTAGTGATGTTGTGCAGGGGACTGCTCATGCAGAATTTATGGGGAAAGGTTGAATTAGTATTAGTTGTTGCCATCGCAACATCCTGGAGGGGCTGATGTATGACAGGTGTTTCTTAAAAGCATCATAACTCAAGACGATTTAAGAATTGATGGTTGATTAATGAGTATCTTCTGCCCGCATGTAGGAGGAAGAAGAGCATCTTAAGCTCTTGAACCTACAATTGTTTGGGGGATTTTGTACAATTTTAAGTTTAATTTTATAAATGATTTCCTGATTTTTTTATTTTTAGGCTCTGTATTTTCTTTTCTTTTTATTTATGTTTGTCTCGACTGCAGCTAAATTAAATTTACCTTTTTAGTCTTGCTTAAACCCAGGAACATGAAATATCAAAGGCTTCCCTCTACACATGAATCTTTTATGTATAAAACATTTTTTGTCATAAAACATTGATGCTTTGTGATGCATGTATTTAATATATAATCTAAAGCACAAATTACAGACGCTTTAATATGTAAACTAAATTAATTTGAGTTACTTTTGTCAAGAAGCTTCCAATAGTGTGCGCTTGCACTCGCTCTGAAGTTCTGCTTCAGGAAATGTATTTCAGAGCTTTCATAGCAACTATCTCAGAAAACTTTTAAGATCGATGATTATCAAAGAACAGAGCCCTGCAAAATAAAGTGTTGCAAAAAACACCAAAAACAAATGAAACTATAACAAGTTTTTGTCTTTACCTGCAGCAAGCGTCCAAACCGGGTCGTTTTTGGTTCAGATAACTTTGCGCCTAAAGGGTATCTGGCCTACAGTGCTACTGGGAAAGTTGAGGTGAGTTGATACAGTCACACTTTCATGACTAAAAAGTTTGTTTAAGTTTACTTTAATTCAAAGTCTTTAAAGCCCAGTAAACTGAGATTTGTTGCTTTCAGCTGTTTAATGTAGCGGCCTGTCTGACTTATGTTCGTAGGGTAAGCTGGTGTATGGCAACTACGGCCGTCAGGAGGATCTGGATGATCTGCAAAAGATGGACATTGAGATGAAAGATAGTGTGTTGCTGCTCCGAGCTGGAAACATCACTTTTTCAGAGCAGGTGACGACTGATTTGACGCCTTCATGTGCCTCATATGCAGCACTTGAGTTTTTCAGGAATTTCACTAAGAGCTTGTCTTGTCTTTGATTGTGTCTCTCCAGGTGAATAATGCTGCCAAGAAGGGCGCTGCTGCTGTTTTAATCTACCCTGACCGTCAAGATTTCGACTATGTTACAGACACAGCACTCTATGGGCATGTAAGTTTATGTTATATTTATATTACTTTTGTAGCGTGTTGTTAAACGCCGATGAATCAAGTAGCCGGTGAAGTCTCACTTTGAAACCACTTATTACAGCATCATAATGTGTCTTGATTTCGTGTGTGTCCACATTCAGGTCCATCTGGGTTCAGGCGACCCCTACACCCCTGGATTCCCCTCCTTCAACCACACCCAGTTCCCTCCAACGAAATCGTCCGGACTCCCAAAAATCCCAGCACAGACTATCACTGCCAACATGGCTTCCGCTCTTCTAAAGTGAGGACACAAATACACAGACAGACACACTAATGTCTGCCATAAACTAGAGGACTCTGAAAATACTGTAAAAGACTTAAGTTTGATACCCTCTTGTGAAGACTGGGGATCTTGCAGGGTCACTATTTGCAAGAAAACATCTAGATTTCTTTGGAGATTATTTCCCATCCTGCTCCGGGTGGAAAATGTTATGCCAAACTCCCTTTAAGAAATATGACATATTAACAATTCCCTACATATTTGTGTGCAAACTTTACATTTTGGATTTTGTCCCCTTACTTGGCCACCACCCTCCATTGGTTAGCTGTGTTATTTAAGTGGGAGGAGACCATGAGAATGAGAGGTGAACCATTTCAAAAATTAAAGACTTCTCACTAAAATGATTGCTGGTTGGTCCACAACTCCACCAGTTTCTTGTTTTTTTTTTTCCGGAGGATGTAGAACCTGTTCACGTTCTAGCTCATCCCCAGAGTCCCTTCCATGTTTACTCTTTACCCGGTGTGCTGCTTCTTGTTTGATGCTAGAGGAGGCTCACCTATCGATTGTTGACAATTTATGTCATTGATCTTCAGTGTTTGGATGAGCCAGGACTAAAAGTTTACAACAAAGTGAATCCTGTTTGATTTTATTGAAACATCAAGACGAGAAAAACACTGCTCAGACTACTGAGTTTTATGATCATCTTACACCAAATTATTGAGATCATGGGAGCGTGCACCAACTGTAGCTAAACTCTTGTGATTTTATTCCAACATAGTGAAATCATTTTAAAAGTTGTTTGGTATAGGGCTGGTGTAAGTTGGAACAGCATTTCACGAGTTGGTTAAACACAGGACGTCTAGAACATAGGAATCTGGAGATTGGTTGAAGATGTACGGTAGTCAGTAGGGCTGCACGATATATCGTTTGAACATTGCCATCACGAATGCGATTGCAGGACATGCGATGTTTTCTCTTTTTTTAGAACATGTAAACTTTTGTTTTGCTTCAGAAAAGCAGCTCTGAAGATGCTCTTTGCTCCACTCACCTAATCACCTAAAAAGCGTCAGCAGATGGCAGGAGCTACATTTGAAGTACCATACACAAACATACAAGCCACTGAATCCTCCACAACAAGTTCCTACAAATGTTTCACAATAAAAGCCTATTTAGAAAATGGAGGGATTCTCTCAGCAGAGGTTATAAGGGGCTTTTAATTTGAAACAAGTTCAGGAAGTGTTGAGTTTGAAATGACGGCGCCATGCATTAACTTTATCAAGGCAACGGGAGCGGATAAAAAGTAAAAATATAAAGATACAGAGGGATTAATAAATAACAGTTCTTTTATAATGTAGTCTGTTTCAAATGAAGCTGGTAGCCTCTGCAGTTGGTGAGTAAAAGCCACTATTTTTAAAATTTTCTTAGTTTAAGTCATCTGGTGAAAATTCTTGTATTTTTTAATATTGCAATATATATTGCAAAAAAAAAGTTTTTTCCAATATCGTGCAGCCCTAGTAGTCAGTGTTTTTAAAAAGAAATGTGAGTGTATCAGTTGTAATTTATCTCTTAAATGAACGGAATGTGAGATTCAGGGGGATTTATTGCCATCTAGTGGTGAGGATTGCAGATTGCAACCTGCTAAAACTTTTCCTAGTTAGAAGTCTGTCAGTGTTCATTGTTTAGCAGGTTTTAACCTTAACCTAGAGCCGATTTATCCACAGAGGTGTCATCCTTTTCAAAATAAATGGACCAGGTGATTAAACTGGTAAAAAACATACTCCCTATTTAGACATAAACGGCTCATTCTAAGGTGACGAAAACATGAGGATTCTAATTTCCACGTGATTATACACATTTGTTTTGGTAAAGTTTTCCTTTGTAATATTTTTCACTCCAAAGACTCAACTGTGGGCACAGCAATGTCTGTTTTTCTGGTGGTTTTCCTTTTCCGTCTTAAATAAATTTGTATAAATAAAGTTGCTAAATGATGGTTGAAACTGCATTGAACTCTCCATCTTCTCTAGGAACATCGGAGGTCCTGTAGCTGGTGACAAATTTAAAGGCGCCCTCCTGTCAGTGGATTACAGATTGGGAGGCAGCAAGAACATCTCTGTTGAGGTGAACAACGTGCTGGTCAACACGGAGATCCACAATGTGTTTGGAGTCATCAAAGGATTCACTGATCCTGGTACCTTTCTCTCCCCTCTAATCATCCACAGTGGGATTATTTGTTTAATATCACTGTACATCTAAGAAAGTTTTGTGTCTGTTTGTGAATCTGCAGATCGCTACCTTGTACTGGGAGCTCAGAGAGACGCTTGGGGTAAAGGTTACGCCAAAGCCACCGTTGGGACCTCCGTGCTGATTGAGCTGGCCAGGGCTTTTCACGAGATGGTGGAGAAAGGTGACAAGTACAACACATTGTTTACAAGACACAATACAAAAAAAGATAAGCAGTGATTAACAGGGACGTGACTCCATTTTTCCTTCGTTAAGAGCTAAAACCAAAGACATTGTGTGTTCTTCACCGTTGTAGTTTGTAGCAACTGTCCAGGGAAAAGCTATTGTATTATTGTATTTGATTTATGATTGATTAAGTCTTTAGCAGTCTGAATCAGTCAAATCAAGTTGATATCTTTCAAATGATTGCCTTTTTAGTACAAAACTTCCTCTCTCTGTTACTATCCCCCCACCGCAGTGCCGAAACTCTGTCTAGGAAAACAAAAGAGGGAGTTTTATAACGAGCTGACTAACCTTGGATAGATATTTTTAATACCATCACTTACACTTGAAGCATGTTAGAAAAGGATCGTAGGATTTTAATAGCCTGTATTAAAAGGAATATTTAGTCTTCATATGTTCACCTGACCTTGAAATATTGTAAATACTTGCAAGTTTTTTTCACTCAACAATCTCCACCGATATCAGAAACTTGCAGGAGAAAAAAACCCAAAACAACAAATGCTGACCAATGACAATTCTGGTGGTATCTTAGTAGCTGCCGTAGCTCTGACGAGTAGTAACGTTTTGAAAGAGGAACACATCAGCTACAGTTTAACCTCAGAGCCATGTTGTAACTGCTCAGTGCAGAAGTATAAATGAAGCTTCATCATACAGTGTTCTCATTTGTGTGTTTTCTCTTTCCTCAGATGGGTTCAGGCCCAGGAGAAGCCTGGTGTTTGCAAGCTGGAGCGCTGGAGAGTATGGAAGTGTTGGCGCCACCGAGTGGTTGGAGGTAAGAACTAAATTACTTTGATCTAGACGTATTAAAAAGAGAGCTGTATGTAATGTTCTTCAGTATGTCCGTGTTTGTTTTTAGGGTTATATGTCTAGTATTGACAAACGTGTTATCACCTACATAAACCTGGATGGATTGGTCCTGGGTAAGTACAGCACACACCCGTAGTACATCTTCAACTTGAAGTTTTTTTTTTTTAGTGATTGTAAGCTGACTGAGTGTATCTCTTCACAAGGTCGAGGAAGCTTTATGGCTTCAGCAAGTCCGCTGCTCTACAGTCTCATTGAGAGCACGATGAAAGAGGTAACAACATCCCACCCAATGCTGATCCAGTTCTATACAAACCAGTCAAACCCGTCGTGTCTGTATTAACTAAGCTTTGTCCATGCAGGTGAAGAGTCCAGTTGGTACTGGCACTGTGTACGATATGGTGGGAAAAACCAGCTGGACCAAAACGTAAGTAGATAATCAGTATGTAAGGACAGGTTTTCAGTCTGTCGGCCAGCCAGAAGATAAAGTAGACTACTGTAACTATTAGGCTTGGGCTGTTTCTTTTTGCATGCCTTCCTGATATTTCACCAGGGTATACGGCATATAATGGTATTTCACCAGTGGTTTTAACTGGGAGATGTGCTCAAGCGGCAAGTTTGCTTTGCTCTACAAGCTATCTGAGCATTTTTGGTCTGAGAAATGAAAAAATTCACTCATAAAATCATACTTCATACTTAGTTCTTCATACTTAAATTATACTTCATTCGCCAAGAGCGTCTTGTTTAGTCACTGTGTCAACAATCACCAGGTCTGGTTTGGTTGAAATAACCCTAAAGTTACTACGTTAGATGTGACAATATGCTGGCTTTACATGTTTTTCCCATCTGTCTCTCTCTGCCATTGCTGGCGGTCTTTTACTAGTTCTTCACTTATCCCCACCAGTCACAGTCATCAGGTCTGTTGGCTCTGCGATCTGTTCCACCAGTAGAGACTGACCCCTGGTGGCACTTACTGTGCACTACAATGCAGCACCTCAATAAAGCATTTCCATATCCGTTTAATAGAAAGAGGAGATTCTGTATTTGTGACCATATTGAAAATCATACTGTCGGGATTCCTGAGTACCCTGGTATATTGTGATGTCATCCAGGCCTGGTAACTATTTCACTAATTTTGTCAGAACAGTTTTAATGTTCTTTTGAAATGAAACTCATCAAATACTGTTATTAACAGCAACATAAATTTGAAAGCCACAGAAATGTACGTTTGGATATTGTTTGAAAACGCTAATACAGATGCCTTTTAATTTGAAAAATTTAAATACTTTTTTTTTTTTCCAATATGTAAAAGCCTTTGTTCTATTTAACAGAAAACCCCCCCAAAACAATCAAATGTTAATTTGACAAAGACAAGAGCTTTGCTTAAATAAAATGAAATCTAAAACTGGCACATTGATTTAAATCAGAACAATCTGATATAAGAGAAAGTAAACAGGGTCACACATTTTACCTGGCATTCTCTGCTAGTTTGCCACACTCAGTTCAACAGTCACGTTTAGGTAGAAAGAAAAAAATATTGAGGTTTTATCCCCAGCACTACAGCCTACAATATTTTGCTGTAGAAATGAGCAGCTGCTAGACCTTTTGTTGCTAGTACAATAACTTAACATTATGGTGTTTGCAGACTGAGGCCGATGTCAATAGACGACCCCGCCTATCCCTTCCTGGCCTTCTCTGGAATTCCCTCCATCTCTTTCCACTTCATCTCTCCCAACGTGAGTCTTGATATTAAATAAACAAGGCAGATATTTACTGTTGACAATAATCTGTGTTCACATTTACCCACAACAAATATTAATGGGAATGTTTACATGTACACAACCCTTCTGTTAGTAGAGATAATCACATGGTAGGTGTAGTAGAGATTTTAAATGGTGGTCATTTTTAAACAAACATAATGCCACTGTTTCTGTTACTCAGCTTAAATTGCCAACTAATTTCATATATTTTTTTTAATATTAATTTTGATTCCAGCTTCTTCAATGTGAATATATTCTGCTGTCTGTACTCCTCTGTAGCAGTAAAGTGAATACCTGTGGGTTGTGGACAAAACAAGACATTTGAAGGCGTCATCTTGGATTTTAGAAATCTGATTTTTTTTTCATTTTCTGGCAATGTTTAGACAAGACAAATTGATTAATGGAGAAAATAATTAACAGATCAGTTGACAATGAAAATAATCGTTAGTTGAAGCCCTTCTGATCACAGAAAAGCCGGCTAATAAACAAAATTGTGTTGTATGATTGCAGTTCACTGACATTTGCTTTTTTTTTTTAATGTTAATCGTGTTTGTGTATGTGTCCAAAGGATTTGACCTATGATTACTATGGCACCAACCTGGACAACATGGATCACCTCAATTACAAAACAAACCAGCGCACCAGTGAAATGGTGGCCGTGGCGGCACAGTTTGCCGGCCAGATGGCTATGCGGCTAGTCCACGACCACCTGCTCAACCTGGATATAGGTCGATACAGTGGCATCCTCACCAAGGCTGTGTTCCAGGTCTACAAACACGTCAATCAGCTCTCACAGGTCAGCCTCTCTGACTGTCTCACACCTTTTTATGCTGTTGTTTGGTTCCTTTCCTGAAGGAGGCTATGAATTATGTTGAAATCTAGCTGTGAAGACCAGAATGTTTGTTCATAGTATTGTCTTTATGTTGATGTTAATTGGTCTTTTTGTATTGCAGTCTGGTCAGCTGAAGGAAGTTGATCCCAACTGGCTGAACCGTGCACGCGGCTCCTTCCAACGTGCTGCAAGCGGCATCAAGAATGACATCATCAACACCGACTTGAATGACAAGGAGGCCTGTCGGATCCTCAACGACAGGATCATGAGTGTAAGACACACACTGTGACACCTCTGCTGTATCTAAAATGTTAATTGAATTCAATCTTTAAAGGCAGAATTTATTAGCATATAACAAAATTGGCAACATTTGCAATTTAAATCAGAAGTCAGATCAACGAAGCCATCACCCGTGGCATTTTGTATTTTGGTGGTTTGTTTGTTAGTCAGTCCCATTCTCTTAAACGCAATATTGCAAGTTTCCTCAAATTTTGGCACAAACGTCCACTTTGACTTAATGATGAACTGATAAAAATGTGTTGGTCAAAGCTCACTGTGACCTCACAAAACATGTTTTTTTTGCCAGAACTCAAGAATTCATACATTAATTATGACAAAATTTCTACAAATGATGAAGTGATGACATTGTTTAGCCAAATTAAGGTCAACTTCATTGTGACAGCATATAATGTTCTGCAAAAACACAAGTAGACACAAACAAAAGTAGAAAAAACATTTGAAACAGTGTTCAGAACACTCTGAAGCCTGAGGTTTTTGCTCACAAGGATTATTTTTTACATACATTTACCTCATTGTCTAAAAATTGGGCCATGTTTGATATGAACATCTGACATTTTAACATTGTATATATGACAGAATACTAGGAAAGGCATAATAGGTGCCCTTTAAAGAATGCTGGTTTAGCATGATCAAAGTCCGCCCTCAATGATTCTGATTGGTTTATGAAATTAAAACATCCTAAAACATTTCTTTGTTTGTGTCATGTATGATCCTGAGCTCAGTCAGACATCAGTAAAAATGGAAGTGCAAGGTGTGTTATAGTCGTTTTTATGTTGTTCCAGGTTGAGCACGGCCTCCTCTCTCCATACGTGTCCCCCGTTGAGACTCCCTTCCGCCACCTCCTGCTGGGTCGGGGCTCCCACACTTTGGCATCCATCGCCACAGCCACCGATCCGGATCATCTCCACACTCAGCTGGCCCTGGCCACCTGGAACCTGCAGGGCTGTGCCCACGCCATGGTGGGAAACATCTGGGACATCGATGAAGCGATCTAAAGAAGGAGGGCCGAGAGTTGTGAGGTGTTGAGTGTGTGTGTTGTTCAAGATGAAATCTGAGGTAGAGCAGAGGGAGGAGCTCCAATATCAGCACTTAAGCACAAGCTGTCAATCAGAAGTTTAAGCCTCACCCTTTAAAAACAGGATCCTTATCAGTTTTATGGGGGGGATTAGAGTCTTACAAACATCACAAATGTCCAGGAGGAGACAGAAAAGTACAGATCACATTCTTAAAAGCTGTGAACCATCATCAGATACTTGAAGAAATATTAAAGCTACTGACAGACCTGCCTCCTCTCCTCCTGGCTCCACATAGAACCAGTCAAAATCTTTGCTGTTACCTCTCGCCATCAAAACACTGAGAAACCTTATTTGTACTTAAGTTTTTTTATCAGTGGCAGTGCCCACTATAAATATATTGTTTGTCTTTTTATACGACGTTATCGGAAGCAGTGCCTTCCATAATTATGACGGTTATACTGTCGAATCCTCCGGCAGCATCTGCTACACAAATGTCTCCTCAACTGTTGCTGACAAAATGGAGCCCCTGATAAAGTTACATTTAGTTATTATGGCCTTCATTTCTTCGTCTTTCTGTGGAGGTTTTTCTAAAATGATTTCATGAGAAAGTGGTGTACATCAGTGGTTATTCACATAGCCATAAAAATGGTTATTTAAAATGCATTAAAAAGGAGAAATAAAGGATAGAAAAGAGTTTTTCCTGATGATACAGCATCAGATGTATTTGACTTTATCTGGCTAAGAGCAGGGAGAAAATGACACTCTCTGGATTAGGGCTGCAACCAACATTTATTTTCATTATCAGTTAATCAGCAGATTATTTTCTAGATCAATCCAGGGTTCCCATGGTCATTGAATTCCAGGAGAAGTTATGTAAATAGAAAAACTGTTTTGAAAAAGTCTGAATACACATTGTTTTGTATTGTTATAAATATGCTCATAAAAATCCCAAAACATGTCCAACGTCGTTCCAAATACGTTTCTTGCATTACTAATTTAAATAGCTAGTTCTGCACTGTGTGACCACTGACACGTCACTCGTATCACGTGATACACATACGTCAGACCAACACTGCGTCATCACTAAGGCCACACCCCCTTTTGGGGGAAAGAAACGTGCTGTCACATCAGGAGAGAAACAAGAAAATGTCGGAAAGCTGTTGTGTAGTCCGAAGCTTTCACACTGAGATCTGAAGCACCTAAAATCTGTAAATACTCACTGTCAGTGTGGTAAATCTCTAAATGATGCATGTAACTGTTACTACTGATGGATAGCTAACATTAGCCTGAGTGGGAGGCTGCTGCATTACAGCGGCGTCAGCATGTCATCTCCAACTAACTGTCTGTTGAGGTGAAACAGTTGGCTGTTAACACGTTATTTACAGACAGCAATTGGCCCTAAGATACCTGTTGAGTCAATCAGATATCATAGGTATCGTGTCACACTGTGTTGGGTCATTGATCCACTTGGACGGAGGAAGCCTGACGGGACATGATGGCAATCAACTTCAATGTTAAGGTACCCCAAACGCTCAGGTTCAGGCAAAGTTGTAAAATAATTATCGGACATGTCCATAAAACATTTTTTTAGCAATAAATAAAAGCATATAGTCATGTCAAAAGTATATCCAAACACACATTAAATTTCTTAATCATCAGAGTCTTCAGTTTTCTATCCCCCAAAAGCAGCGCAGCCTTGATGTTTGCGAAGAACCCGTAAGTACTGGTCTGGTCTAATGGGAACGTCTAATGAGCAAGTAAAGTTTGTTCGCGCTAGCTGTTGCGCATCTGCAAATGCCCGGGAAATGCATGTTTGATAATGAATGGCTGTATTGCTATAGGCCTGCCCATTTAAACTACTGAAATAAAGTCATGGAAATGGGGTAAAATATTATTTAAAAAGTATTGACCTTTCATTGGCAAAATGTGTGGGAACCCTGTTAATCAGTGAATCGTTTGGTCTATAAAATGTCAAAATATTGTTTTAAAAAAACACATCCATCCCAGTTGCTCAAAGTCCAATGTGATGTCTTTGAATGTTTTATTCAGTCAGTCCAAAACCCAAAGATATACAGTTTAATATGATTAAAAAAGCAAAATAATCTCCATATTTTAAAGGCTGAAAACAGCATTTCCTGCTATTCTTGCATGAAAATTTACTTAAACGATTAATCCGTTAGCAAAATAGGTGTTGATTGACTATTTGACTAATTGTTTGCAGCTCTACTCTGGATTATTTTGATGTCATTATTATTATTATTTATGTATCAACAAGCCCAGAGATAAATTAAGACTGTATTTATTCTTGTTGATTAATGCTAAATTAAAAAAAAAAAAAAAAGATTGCACGAAAGCCAAAACATTATCAACCTCCCCCTTTTTTTTTACTGCAACAACTGAGCTGATTGGTTCTATAATTTGCAAGAAAGCCATTTATGTTGCACAGTCAACTTTGGAGCACTTATTAATACGATAAAGTTATCGGGAGCAGTGCCTTCCATACTTAAAACCCATTATCGGGAGCAGTGTCTCCCATAATGAAAAACAGTGACGGTAGATTTTGCCTACCAGCGTGTGTGATCGTGTGTGAGTTTTACATGTGTATTTATCGAGAGCAGTGTCTCTCATATTTCACTGAAGGGTGGAACAACTTATCGGGGACAGTGTTTCCCAGAGTTTTATACTTTATGTATTTATTTGTGTTGTCTTTTAATTTTGGATTATGTGCGAGTGTGCTTTTTTTTTTCGGTTCATTTTTGCTCGCAGTTCTGCGTCACGTTACAACTGTCTTGCAGCAGAGTTGTGTTAGATGTTTGATTTGCTTTGCAACCAAACAAGCAGGTCAATACACAAACACTGAATATTGAAATGCACTGTATTCTTTGTAGTTGGTAACAAACCTGGTCTGTCGGCCTGGAAACCTAATGTGTTTGTTTGTGCTAGTGACCTAAAAGCTGCAACAGATGCTGCACCTTTTGTATGATTCCACGCCACAAGCCACAGCTCTCTTTGCATGTGTATCAGTGACATATATCATATATCAGTGACATATTTCCTCTTAACTGCACCGTACTGTATTGCTTTCATGAGGTGTAGCTCAGCAGACACGGACCATACTACAAACCTTTCATATTATTAGGGTTCAGCCAATATTTTCTGTTTTATTTTAGATTCAAAACCAGATTTTGTTTGTTGTCAGAGCTGCTGATAGATATTAAGTTTACTGTTTTCTTCCTACAAAAGTTTGTCAGTGGGTTTCAAAGAATATTGTCAGGCCTCTGTAACGGCAATAAGAGGAATTTCACAGAAGCAGCTGGAACGTGTTGAATCTGAATACACTTATTAGTAAGTACAAACATGTTAAAAGAACATTATCAGCCACTCAAACCCATTTATATGTACAACTACATTGAAATCCTTTGTTTATCTTAACATGCACTGGAGCAATAGTTCAGATTATTACATGTTTGAATCATTTTTTTGTTTCTTGGTGTCATTTCTGTTGAGCTTTAAACTGTTGTAGCCCATTTTTCTTTTCCCACGAGCAGTTACAAGAATTAAAAGAACGGTTACTTCTTCCTGAGGGGGGAAGCTTGGTGGTTAGGAAACGGCTTTTCCGCTCACACTGTTTAACCTTCACTGTAGTGTTTCAAAACCTGTTACTGAAATCATATTTCTGTGATCTTCATGTCCAGCAGAAAAGTGTAATAAACCCTTTTGGCTTAGCATCCAGTAAATCTGTCTGATGGTAGTTTCTGTCATGGTGAATTACAGACACTGCAGAGGATTCTCATCATTGTTGTGTGTGAGTTCTATTGTTTTTTTTACTTTTGTCTTACAGCAAATCTCAAAGGCAAAATCAACAGCTGCATCCTTCCTCTTTTAAATGCTCAGAAAATCAGGAAACTCATGAGAAACTGATTCAGCCGGAACCTTTAAGCAGATGTTTCAACGGTGCCAAATCATGAGCATGCCATTATTCACTTAAGCAACATATTTTATGGTTCTGGTGCTGTGCTTTTCAAAATAAAAGCACAATTTGCACTCATCAATTCCAGATACAGAAATTTGTAGATTTTCAGTGGATCAGTTATAGCTCTGCTTTGGTCCACAAGTACTGGGCTTAATCACCTGCTGCATGTAGGATATCAAAAACCCTGTGTATTTAACATTGTAAAATACAAAATAAAGAACAGTAGGCTACATGTGAGAACCAACCCTGAAAAGAATGTGACAAGCATCACCAACTGATTTCCTTTTTTTGTTTTATGATAGTGACTATGCTAACAATCACATGTAACTTAGTGAAGAAAAAAACTACAGCTCTCCCTTCAATCCTTTTAACAGTTATAACTATTGTATCATAAATGCATCATATAAAAGTCTAGATGAGAAACGCGGAAGAGGGGGGTGTTTACATTTTGACATGGAAAACACTAAAACTCCTCTCTGCTCAGTGTCAAGTGTCTTCCTTCTGTAATCACAGAGTATGTGACCTCTGACCCCAGTGCTGGAAATTTTGTCGCCAACATTTTTACATTTTTTAACAGCACAATCTCAGGAGCGAGATCTAAGGAATGTGACAACCAACCCTGTTCTCCCCTACTAGTTTTTAATATTTTGAGGTCCTATCATTACATATTTTAGAAGCAACTAAAGACTAATAGTCTGTTAGTTTAATTTAATTTCCTGTGTATTGCATGTAACCGTTTTGCAGTGTAATGTGTTAGGGTTTGAATCTGTATTAAATATGAAACAGTACAGTACTTTTAACTGTATTATATTAAGTATAATTTTATTTATTATTTATATTATTAAATTAATACATGTGAAATAAAACAATGTTTAATTATAGTAGGCTATTTATAATTATTAAAACTTGAGTAACTGAAATTTAAAATGATACTTTTTCTCACTGTTAATTCGCGCTTTTATTTTGAAGCCTGATTCACCAAACAGGAAGTGCAATTATTTTGGTGAATCCGGGCCAGGAATCATCATCTGTGCGTTGATGTTACGCACGGTGACGCTCATAAATCTCCACAGGCGCATTGAGAAGCGTCCCGGAATTACCGGAGGAGAGAAAGGAGAGCGATAACGGACCCGTTGTATTTAACCGTCACCCCGGTAAACAGCTCCGGATTCCCGCCGGGCTGCGGCGGCTGAGAGCGGCGGACGGAGCGAGCACTGACCGGAGATAGAACACTGGTCTCCCGCAGAGCCCGTCTTCACAGGTCGGTACTCCGGGGGTTGTTTTTCCTTCCAGCAGCTTGTTACTCTCTGTGAGGGAGATGCGACATGTTGCACCAAAACAAAATACAATACATTAATAAAAAAAAAGGAAATAAAGTTCTTGTTGTCAGTAACGGTGAGATGTTTACAGACAGACAGACAGACAGACAGGTAGACACTTAACGTGACTGAGGCTAATCAGCTTTGGAGGACAGACTGACTGAAGCAGCCTGAGCAATTATAATAGAGATTATTAAATATCCAAATCCCTGCAGATGCATACTATACATACATTAGTTTTATTGCAATGTGCTGATATTGACTTTTTTAAAAATATTAAATCATGTATTATGTTTGTTTCTCTAATATAAATATATAGTCAGTACGCAGAGCTGACCTGGAGTCAGATTTATGTCCTAATATTTATGGTTTTATATCAGATTACAGCCAATTTGAGTCATTTTAGAGTCCTTGCTTCACCCCCAGAAGATTTAACCAACACAAACACACAAAATAAAGTTTGTCTTGAAGCTGCCATATTTTATTCATCCAGTTAACTTTTAAATTAAATTATTATACACAGTTTTAATGTTCAAGCATGAAGATCTGAAGCATTTAGATTTGTTTCAGGTCATTTGCTTACAACTAGGAAAGACATTGTGGTGGCAGTGCCAGAAAGCCCCTGGTATTCTGAGGGATATATTTTTATCTTGCAAGCAAATCATAAAAAGATGTGTGCACGAGATAAAAATGGCTTCAAGGTCTCTGTTGAATGCTTCATTTGTTGTATATTTTTTTGGCCCTAAAAGCAGTCTTGATGAAATGTCGGTGAGAAAAAAAGGGATCGTGTGTGCATTTTCCAGTAAAGTGCAGCGGGATTGGGTTCTTCTGACCCGAACAACAAACAAACAAACTTAAAAAACTGCAGAATAAATTCCTTGAAAAGAAACAGAAGACATGACCTCACTGCCCACAGCTGTAGCTGCAGATGCCGATTGAGACTTAACTTGGACCTGACTCACATAGCTCAGACTTTTGTCTTGACTTCAGCTGTATAAGCGGAAACATTCAAACAAAAAATATAAATAAAACAGACATCTTGCAGGCCTTGCATTGCCACACTTTAAAGACTCACTCAAAAGTGAAATATTTAGATACTGTGCCATTTTTGTGGTCAACATTCAGACCTGCAAATGGTTATGAGGACTTGTCTCGACTCAAGGACTTGAGACTTGACTGCTTGAGTGTCATAATTTACTCTGCTGTTTACAGACGGATGAAGCTCAAGTTTTCTTTCTTGTCTTCATGTCAGTTTATATAATTTTACTCATTTTTTTTGTATGTTTCTGGAAGTAACTTTCTTTCTTTATATGTTCGTGCAGATGTGGGGTCTCTTCATCCATGGCCTCCTCCAGGTGACCTCCAGCGACCTCAGTCACTCCTGACTGCAGCGTTAACTCCTGATCCACCAGAAGACTTCTGCAGGGTGAGACAAGTTTGACACACATCCTGTATGAGATTATTTTGGTGAAGAATAGCTGCAGCAAAAAAGAGGAAACATTTCAGCAGCCCCAGAAGTGTATTCAAAAATATATATTTTTTTCTTACCAGCAAATTTGAATTTTCTTATAAAAAGAAACATTAACTAAATCTCTTGAATAAAAGATGAGCTTTGCATGTTTTAAAAAGTGGCTAGAAATGTTCCCTGTGTTATGACTGCACTAATATACACAGATTGGCCAAAACATTAAAACCACTGGCGGGTGCAGTGAACAACATTGATCACCTTGTTACAATGCAATATTCCATTGGGAAACCTTGGGTCCTGGCATTCATGTAAATGCTACCTGATGCGCTCCACCCACCCGAACACCTTTGCAGACCTTGTAAACCCCCTTATGGCAATGGCACTTGTCCCCAGCAGGACAATGCACATGCCACACCACAAAAACTGCTCAGGCATGACCCGAGGAATGGGACAAAATGCTCAAGGTGTCGACCCGACCTCCAAATACCCCAGATCCCAACCTGATCAAACATTTGAAGGACGTGCTGGTACCCCTGAGGTACTCCCGATCCACGGAGGGTCCTCCTTAGACCAGACTATCTGACCTGTCAAGGCATGGACACAGGACCTCTGGAGGATTTCCTATAGTGTCTGGCACCAACACACTGGCTTCAGATCTTGTTTGATCAGACTGGAATTTGGGGATTTTGGAGGCCAGGTCAATGTCTTGAGGTCCCTGTCATGTTCATTGAGCCACTCCTGAGCAATTTTTGTGGTGTGGCACGGTGCATTGTCCTGCTGGGGAGTGCCGCTGCCATGAGGGGGGGGTACCTGGTCTGCACTGGTGTTTAGGTGGGTGGAGCGTGTCTGGTGGCGACCACATGAATGTCAGAACCCAAGGTTTCCCAACAGAACATTGCATTGTAACAAGATGATTAATGTTCACGTCACCTGTCAGTGGTTTTAATGTTTTGACTGATCGGTGTCTGACTACCGACCAAAGAATACACACCAAACTTCCTTTTCTTGATCTGTATTTTCTATGTTAATATTTTACTTTAGTGACTGATACATTGGGGAAACATTAGAGCTGCAATGAAGAAAATTAACTGACCTTTT
Organism: Epinephelus moara; assembly: GCF_006386435.1. Taxonomy (NCBI): domain Eukaryota; kingdom Metazoa; phylum Chordata; class Actinopteri; order Perciformes; family Serranidae; genus Epinephelus; species Epinephelus moara. The sequence continues at coordinate 12,115,350 of NC_065516.1, forward strand.
TTTCCATAATCGCTAAATGTTCTTTGTCATTTTTCAAGCAAAAACAACAAACTTTCTCTGGTTAAAGCTTCTGAAATTGCTGTATTTCCCTGTTGTACATGACAGCAAAATGAATATCTAATAGCTTTACACTTTTATTTTTATTTGCACACGTGTATTAAAAGACAGCAAGAATTTAAAAAGTCTGAATGTTGTGCAGGAAAGGTTAAAAGCCAGAAATAGCCTCAGTAAACGTAACAACTCCATATTTTAACAAGTTCTTCCTTTTCTATTCCTCTGAATGTTCCCTCTCTGCATCATGTTCTGTCTCTGATTCCACTATAAATGTACAAAATTACAGGAAAGCTGAATCCTGGTGTCTGTAATTACTCAGTGGTCAAAACATGTGGACAGTGAATCGAGAAAACCGGGAATGCACATGCACAATAAATCATCTCCCTCACCAGGGAAACATCAGCGTATCTATCTGACTGAGTCTCAGGTATCTGATGCTGAGAGTAAAATAAAGCAGCCCTGCTCCACTCTCCAAGCCACTGAATGTAAGCTAAATTTAGCTTTCCTATATTTAGAGCATCGCCCTCGATAAAAACTCGTGCAGGCAGAGAGATGAAAGCTCTGATTTTGTGCTCATTTAGGCCACAGATGCACACATACAGAAACACGCATGTGAAATGCACAGGCGACAGTTGGCCTGTCTTTGCCATCGCGTGTTGCCCATGGTGATGGCTCAGGATCTCACTTTTGTCATTGTTTCTTCCTCCTTCTAATTCTACAGCATTGAATTCTTTGTTTTATTCTCTTTTTCCTTTCTCTCTTGTCTAAATGCTCAGCGGAAGCTAAAGATTAATGCCTTACATCTTTAATTTCCATGAGAGCCACGTTCATATTACTTCCAACTCTAAGCTCATTGAGCCAATTATATTTTGAATGAAGCTCACAGGATCATTTTTGTGTGTATTTTAGTCTTTGTCAAGAGCTCAGTGCAAGCAGTGAATAAGCTTTTATCAAACACACTGACAAGAACTGAATTAATGCTGAAATCTGTTTGAAAATGGCATCTTTGTGTTAAAGGGACAGTTCAGGGACGTCGGTGGCTTAGTGGTAGAGCAGGCGCCCCATGTACAAGGCTGTTGTTGCCGCAGCAGCCCGGGTTCGACTCCAGCCTGTGGCCCTTTGCTGCATGTCACTCTGTCTCTCTCTCCCCCTTTCACACTTGTCTGTCCTATCCATTAAAGGCTAAAAATGCCCCAAAAAAATCTTTAAAAAAAAAAAAGGGACAGTTCACCCCAAAATTAAAAATACATATTTTTCCTCTTACCTGTAGTGCTATTTACCAGTCTGGATTGTTTTGTTGTGAGTTGCTGAGTGTTGGAGATTTCTGCTGTATGATGTGTATCTTCTCTGGGATATACAGTAATGGAACTAGATGGTGCTTGGCTTGTGGTGCTCAATGTATCAAAGAAGTACATTTGAAAAACTCAACAGCAATGTCTCTTTCCAGAAATCATGACCTGGTAACTCAAGATAATCCACAGACCTTGTTGTGAGCAGTTTCATGTTGGAACTATTTTTTTTCTACCGAACTACATCCGCCTTTTTGCTTATTGTTTTATGTGTATAGGATGTACAAAGCTCAGAATGCACACAGCGTATACTTAAGCAAAACAGCTGAACAGGCCAATTCCTCTTAACATCATATTGGGATGTTGCCAGGACGCTGGCTAATAGCCAGGTAATGTCCAGTACAACTTTTATTCTGTAACTATTTTTAACCACCATGGGACGTCTTGATTTGACAATCAAACAAAGTTCATTCAGCATCTCAGTGATTGCTGGGATTTCCTTTTTTCCGGGTGGCATCTGTGGTTTGATAAGATTGATCCAAGCTTGCAAAGTGAAGTGATGTGTTTCCTTGACAGAAAAAAACAAATCATTTTTACTAACTTTTTTTGTGTGTGATTTGTATTTATTTCAGGTAATTTACAAGTTTCTTTCTTGTAAATTTACAACTTAAAAGTTAGAAAATCAGAGTTTTATTGGGAATATTGACAACCCCCCCCCCAGCCCTGTCATTTTTTTTTTTTTTTTACCTGCAATGTCCTAATACGCTGTCATAGAAGTAATAAATGTAATAAACAATGTCTTAAACAATGGCTCTAGGGTTAAAACTAACCTAAAGTTACATTATTGCCTAATATATCAATTATTGTTTTTTTTTTTTTTTTTAAATTAATTGATAGACTTTTTATTCTAAACTAGGCTTGGGAGTTGAAATGCCAGTCATAATTTTCTTCAGCCCAAAACCCAAACAATAATAATAATAATAATAATAATAATAATAGTATTAATAATCATATTGATAATAATAATAAACTTTACTTATAAAGCACCTTTCCTACAAGAAATGCAGCGCAAAAGACTTAAGATCATACAAAAGAAATCACACAATGAAATAAATCATTAAAAAGTCATAAATCATGACATCATAAAATCAAAGGTAAAACCATAAATCATAAAATCAAGTAAGATACAACATTTTAAAAGAATTGCAGCAGCGTAAAAAGAAACAATTTCAGACCTGTATCAGGAAAGTCAGAGCTAGTTAAAGGCTAGAGTGAGGAGATATGTTTTTAAGTCTTTTTAAAAAAATATTTAGCGAGCTAGCTTCCCTGATATCAGTAGGTAGTGTGTTCCATAGCTTTGGTGCGTAATTGACAAAGGCTACATCCCTGATCTTCTTCAGGCTGTTGCTGGGAATCTCCAATAAACCAGCAGTAGATGATGGCAGTGTTCTTGGAGGCAAATACTTAACAAGGGAGTTAGCGATGTAGCTCGGTCTTAGGCCATTTTTAGGATTTTGTATACAAGGAGGAGGAGCTTAAAATCAATGTAAATGTAACAGGAAACCAACCTCTTGGTTGAGCTGCAGAGTTCAACCAAGAGGTTGATCCCAGTCAGTAGATAAACAATCAATGTATTTTCAATGCAACCATTTTTCCAAAAAAATGCTCCTGAAATCAGCTCACAGCTTCCAAAGCTAATTTCTCAGATTCACCAAAACATCTTTCCATCTATCTAGAAATGCTCTTCTTCTTTGGATTGGTGTCAAGCTTAGCTGTTGTACCATCTGCATGTCTGCATCTATCAGATGCATGCTGGGAACTGTCTCCCTGTTATTTCTCTTTGGTCTGACCATTCATCCATTTACCCATCCATCTGTCTGCCTTTTTCTTTCTACGTTTTCTCCCCTCCTCTCCTGCGCGATCTCCCTCTCCCTCATCCTCATGTTAGAGCTGCTGAATTATTTATCATCAGACAGACAGTGGGCTCGGCTGCAGAGCCAGGAGGAGATGGAGAGCTAGAGCGAGGAAGAGATGGAGAGAGAAAGGGAAGTATGGAGGTGTCCGACGCTGCAGGAAGCCGTGAGTCAGCAGGGAGAGAAAGACCCAGTGGGAGGGAAGACAGAGAGAGTTTATAGATAGCTTTGGGTGATACGACTGGAGAGACTGGCGTCAAATGCCTCCCGGTGTGTTCGTGAACGTGCGTGTGCACGCGCTTATCGATTGAGCAGAGAAGGTCATGGAGCTGAGAGGAGATTAGCAAACTAGACTCGGAGCACAGCGGCAGAGCTAACGCCTCCTCTGAATAGCAGCTAGACATAAAGAGAAGAGCCAAAAGAAAATAGAGACAGGGAGAGACAGAGAAGGCAAAGGACGAGAGGAGCTGCTACAGCATGGGGGAGAGCTATATGTACCGGCGACTCCCCTACACCAGAGGAGGGGAGGAGGGGGAGGAGGAGGACGAAGAGGAGAGAGACGGGAGGATCAGAGAAGGTGTCGGGGCACAAATGGTAATATGTGAAGTTGTGTGTGGAAATCAAATGATTCGTCTTCTCCTCTCACTGTGTGAGTGTGCTTATGAGGTGAAGAGTGTGTGTGTGTGTGTGTGTGTGTGTGTGTGTGTGTGTGAGAGAGAGGATGTAAGTATGTTTGTGGTGGTGTGTGCATTGATAATGATTGCAGCACTGCCAGTACAGACTACCGTCCATTTGATTTTAAGTTAATGGTGTAGTCCAGTTGTTCCAAACCTGCTGGGTCCCGTTCTTTAAATTTGGCGTCGGCTGCACATCCATGACGCAAATCTCTCGTTCCACCACATCCCAAAGGTGCTCTGTTATAATGAGATCTGGTGACTGTGGAGGCCATTGGAGTACAGTGAACTCATTGTCATGTTCAAGAAACCAGTTGGAGATGATTTGAGCTTTGTGACATGGTGCGTTATCCTGCTGGAAGTAGCCATCAGAAGATGGGTACACTGTGGTCATAAAGGGATGGACACGGTCAGCAACAGTACTCAGGTAGGCTGTGGTGTTTAAACCATGCTCAGTTGGTACTAAGGGGCCCAAAGTGTGCCAAGAAAATATCCCCCACACCATTACACCACCACCACCAGCCTGAACCGTTGATACAAGGCAGGATGGATCCATGCTTTCATGCTGTTTACACCAGATTCTGACCCTACCATCTGAATGTGGCAGCAGAAATCAAGACTCATTAGACCAGGCAACGTTTTTCCAATCTTCTATTGTCCAGTTTTGGTGAGCCTGTGTGAACTGTAGCCTCAGTTTCCTGTTGTTAGCTGACAGGAGTGGCACCTGGAGTGGTCTTCTGCTGCTGTAGCCCATCTGCTTCAAGGTTGGACGTGTTGTTGGTTCAGAGATGGTCTTCTGCAGACCTTGGTTGTAACCAGTGGTTATTGGAGTTACTGTTGCCTTTCTATCATCTTGAACCAGTCTGGCCATTCTCCTCTGACCTCTGGCATCAGAGAACTGCTGGTCAGTGGATGTTTTCTCTTTTTCAGACCATCCTCTGTAAACCCTAGAGATGGCTGTGTGTGAAAATCCCAGTAGATCAGCAGTTTCTGAAATACTCAGACCAGCCAGTCTGGCACCAACAGCCATGCCACGTTCAAAGTCACTTCAATCACTGCTTTTCCTCATTCTGATGCTTGGTTTGAACTTCAGCAGGTCGTCTTGACCATGTCTACATGCCTATGCATTGAGTTGCTGCCACTTGATTGGCCGATTAGCTATTTGCGTTAATGAGCAGTTGAACAGGTGTACCTGATAAAGTGGTCAGTGAGTGTAAGACATATTTTATGTTGCAAAGTCCAAATGTCCGGACGTCTTGTCCTTTCTGCAGACTTCACAATAGTCTGCTTGGGGTGCAGATTCACAAGACGTCATTGATTTAATTACCCACAATTCATCGCAATACCAACATGGCGTTGTAGTTTTTCCAAATGCCGACTAAAAAAACAAAACAAACTTATTATGATAGTATAGAACAATTACTGTATTAAAAGGTTACTTTAATTGTGTAGACCAGAAATAATATTCAGATATGTAGAAGTATAGGCTGTAGAGGTCATCAAAATGCATTGTATTATTGCAGCCTACCTTATAGGCTAAAAGCTGTGTACAGCCAAATATAAAGGCTAAGAAACTTTGTTGAAAAAAAAGAATAAAAGTCTTCTAGTGTAAGCAATACTTAGTTAATTCAGTCATAGTTTTGTCCTTATTTAAAGCATTTCTGTATTTAAATGTGTATAGTCTTCGTGGTGTAACGAAATGTATGAATATAATTTTGTTCACTTAAAAATAAAACCTTTACATGGATTTATATCTTGTTATCTGCAGGGACAGATGAGCAGACATCATCCATTTGCATGAGGAGCATGACAGCAGTGGACATGTGTAGCAGTGTACATTGTAGCTGTTGCCAGAGTGTTTCCATGGCAACAAGTGAAACAGACTTGAGGCCCGTGTATCAGCGGCTTGCAGTCTTGTGCCCTCTCAGACTTAACGTGATGACAGTGAATACGTCACAGTACATAGGACTGAAGTCCTCGAGGGCTTTTTCTATTGTAAAATGTCAGGCTATGTACATACCTTTATTTGACAAAAAACCATTAAGAGACCCTTAATAATTGTGTATGTTATGTACCTTTATGTACCCTTAAAGTGATACTAACACCATTGAGTAGCTAATTTGACACTTCTTTTTCTACTTCATTCGATACCCATCATGAAAATTGAAGCGTTCAGTTAACTACTTTAGTTATTTTATTTATATACAAATATACCACAGACTGAATGGGCTCTAGCTGCTGTGGCAGTAGGCCAATCACAACGTCACTTAAATTAAAGAACGCTTGCAGCTATTGGGTGCATGCAAAACCATACAAATAGCCTTTTTCTACATCTGGGTACAACAACAACAATAATAATAACAATAATGATGCATTTTATTTGTAGGCACCTTTCAAAGCACTCAAGGACACCTTACAAGAAACAGTTAAAAAACAAGCAGCAATGTATCCATAGATCATAAAACCAAATGATTCCATAATATACAATAAAAGTTAACAAAACGACAAATGACAAAAATCGTACATATAAATATTAGGTATAGCGGACAGCTGAATGCTCTAGAACCCATGGTGGTCAAGTGGGCAGATGGTGATGTGAGTTGGAGTGCAGAACAGGATCTAAGAGTATGGGAGGGTGTGTGTGATTATGAAGGAGTTCAGACTAGAAGGTAGGGGCTTGATTATGAAGGGCCTTGAAGGTGAGAAGCAGAATCTTGAAACTGACAGGAAGCTGGTCAAGTTGCTGGAGAACAGGAGTGATATGGTCTATGGAGGGGGTTCTGGTAATGATAGGGGCGGCTGAATTCTGGACCAACTGGAGTCTATGAAGACACTTGAGAGGAAGACCAAAGAGGACAGGATTGCAATAAACAGTACGAGATGTAACCAAAGAGTGAACGAGGATAGCAGCACTCTGAGGTGCGAGTCATGCTCGAAGCCGATTAATATTTTGTAGATGAGAGTGTGCAGTAGGGTTGGGTACCGTTCATAATTGAACCGATACGGTACTGGTACCAGTATCTGGAATTTTTATTATATTTTGGTACTTTTTAAAGTCTAAACTTCTCAGTTTCAACATTTTATTGAGAACATTTAGGAACAGTGCTGCACGTTAACTTTTGTCTGCACATTTTGTTTGTTGCCATTGTTGCTGAATCTGAGGTGCGAGTCATGCGCTCTCGCTCCGCCTCCACCTCAGGTACTGAAATTTAGCATCGATTCATTTTAAGTGAATCGGTACTCGGTAGTACCGACGTGAATCGGTACCAAAGTACCGACGTGAATCGGTACCAAGTACAAAAAGTACCGAGTTTCGGTACCCAACCCTAGTGTGCAGACAGAGTAACATTACCGATGTGGGCCTCAAAGGACAGTGTACTGTCTAGGATGACACCCAGACTCTTAACCTGAGGGGATGGACAGACTTTGGAATTGTCAATGGTTAGAGAGAAACAAAATAATCAAACGTGGGTAACGTTTGACTGTAGAAGTTTCAATTCTACTTGGTACTGGGTTATTTCTGTCAATACTTTAAAGGAACTGAGTACTGATACCCAGCACTGTTAATGTTATGTGGTCATGTAAAAAAAAGACTTCAGCTGTTTAATGTTTACAGCAGTATTTGTCTAAAATAATGTATTTGCAGAGACAGAAGGAAAAGCAAAATCCTCAAAAGTGAGAATACTCCCGCCAATAAATAACATTTATAGCTTTATATAATGTGAATTTCTTTGCTTTTTTGTTGTTTCCTGGTCGATTCTTCTTATTCCAACTCAAAACTGGTTTAAAATACATGATGTAATTTCAGTCGGGTGGAAAAGTTAAGAAGAATCCAACTTAAAGCAGTAGTTTGACATTATAGAAAAAATGCTAATTTGCTTTTTTTGTTTGCAGTTGGTTAGCGTAGCTTAGCATAAAGACTGTAAACAGGGGGAAACAGCTAGCCTAGCTCTGTCCAAATGTAAAATATCTGCCTATCAGCACCTCTAAAGCTTACTCATTAACATGTTATATCTGTCTTTATGCGGGTTGTAGAGAGTAAAAATGATTTTTTAAATATTGATTTTGTAGTTGAGAGTAGCTCTTCCATTTCCACTGCACATTGCAGTGTGTTCATTAAGAGTCCATTAACATCACACTCAATAACTGAACACAGTTCTTAAAGCCTGCTTGTTTTCATAATTCCTCTAGCACTAACATACCACACACTTAACACCCATTTAGAGGTAGATTCTAACATGCACCTTCGTCAGTGATTTTGTCGTGTCAATGTGTGTGTCTTCACATGTATAGTAAGAGGAGGTAACTGTGTGTGCAGATGCAGTGTGAGGAGGGGACAGAGTGGCTGCTGGAGCTGCTGACAGATGTGCAGCTGCAGCAGTACTTCCTGCGGATCCGTGATGATCTCAACGTCACGCGGCTCTCCCACTTCGACTACGTCAAGAATGAAGACCTGGAGAAGATCGGCATGGGACGCCCGGGTACGTCCTGTTACTACCTCTGTTCCCATTTACAAATAATACATTCAAGTTTATTTGTGCTTTGGTGTGAAGTTTACATATAAAGTGTTTGTGATTGTGTTGGCTCAGGTCAGAGGAGGCTTTGGGAGGCCGTCAAGAGGAGGAGAGCCCTTTATAAACGCAAGTCCTGGATGAGCAAGGTGGAGTAACACTGTCCTGCACACACACACACACACACACACACGCACACACACACACACACACACACACACACAGATATTTTGCTCTATGTTGCAAAGACGGTTTTCCACATATTTCCTCAACGTGATCAGTAAAGAATGTGGGAGTTTCATATTTTAATGAAACAATAACCTGGCTGCTCTCCCAGGTACTGTCTCAAACAATAAACTAGTCTTCCTCTGTGAGAGGTTGTTACTGAAATCTACACACCATTTTGGACTGGTGTAGATCCCCAAAAAATCAAATCAAAAATCCTGCAGCTTAGAATAGAAGATTTAAAAATACCTAATTGTCTAGTTTTTGCTTGCAGCAGGGGGAAATCGGTCTTTTCATGTGCAGAATCTGCTATTATAAAGGCTGTATGAAAACCTGTCTCTGGTTTCTGCTTCTGTGCCCTGTAGGTGTTTCCGGTTAAACGACCCGATGCCGACTCCCAGCAGCCTCTCCCTCAGGGGGCGTCGTCCAGCTCAGCACCAGCCAACAGCGAGCCGGGAGCCTCGCTCACCTGCCTTATCAGAGAGACGGAGCTGCAGCTGTTTGAGCGTCTGGGAGATGGCACGTTCGGGGTGGTGCGGAGAGGAGAGTGGACCGGACCCAACGGCAGAGTGGTGAGATGCAGAGACACAGTAGAGGGTAGTAGCTAACAAGGAAATGTATAAAACGCTGTGGAGTGTGCAAAATGTATGACATGTAAGCTCAGGTTGGATCTCAGAGGCACCATTTTGAATTACAGCAGTTTATTCTGTCGGTCGTTAAGCTTATATCATCTCTCCCTCTCATTCCTCTTAGTTGTCAGTGGCAGTGAAGTGTCTGAAGGCTGCCGTGTTGGAATCCGACGGTCTGGATGATTTCATCAGAGAGGTGAACGCCATGCACTCACTGAGCCACCAGAACCTCATCCGGCTGTACGGCGTCGTCCTAACACAGCCCATGAAGATGGTAAACACACTCAGCCATCCTCAAACATGTTGAAGCAAAAGTACACACCCAAGTCACATGTTAGATATGTAAATAATAATGAGTGGAGTGTTTTATTTCCATATTGTGTGTGCTTGTGTGTAGGTGACTGAGTTGGCACCTCTGGGCTCCCTGTTGGATCGTCTGAGAAAGCGTCAGGGTCACATCCTCATCTCCTTTTTGTGTAACTACGCTGTGCAGGTCAGTGCAACACCAATAAGTGCCTACAGATGCATGGCTGGTTCAGTCCCAACAATCAGAGGAGTTTTTCACACTGTGGATCTTTATCATTTCTGTAAACTAATAATAATAATGATGATGATAATAATAATGATAAGAAGAATTATGCAGCAAATGGCAAAAGTACGACAGTGTAGTATGGCTGTTGTGTGCAGAAGAAAAAAACATGGAGCAGGTTTTCACTGGACAGGAAGGGGGGTAAAAAAAATAATTTAAAAAAGTAACTAAAGCTGTCAGACAAATGTAGTGGAATAAAAAGTACAATATGTGCCTCTGAGATGTCGAAGTATAAAGTTACATAAAAAGCAAATACTCAAGTACAAGTACCTTAAGGTTATACTAAAGTACATTTGTTAATCAAATGTAATTGGTTCTGTCTCTGTGTGACTCTGTGGGTGTGTAGGTGGCATGTGGCATGGCCTACCTGGAGCAGAGACGTTTCCTCCACAGGGACCTGGCCGCCCGCAACGTTCTGCTGTCCACCAATGACACGGTGAAGATTGGAGACTTTGGCCTAATGAGGGCGCTGCCAACGCACACTGACCAATACATCATGGAGGAGGGACATAAAATCCCTTTCCCATGGTGAGAAGAACGTCCTGGTCGCACTAAATCATGTGTCATTTTGTTGTTTTGTTGCCAGGGTCCAGTGATTCAAAAGTTCGAGTGTTGCTCTGCGAAGTTTTTCTTTCCATCTTGTCTCTCTCCAGGTGTGCTCCGGAGTCTCTGAAGTCTCGTACTTTCTCACATGCATCCGATACCTGGATGTTTGGGGTCACTCTGTGGGAGATGTTCACCCACGGACAGGAGCCGTGGCTGGGCCTTAATGGGAGCCAGGTGCATGCATATGCACACTCACATCTTTTTTGGATAAAAATCTATTATTGCATATAATGTTTTCTGAAAAAGCTCAACCCACAAAATGATTGCAGCTTTGTGCAATTTTAAAAATTCACCAGATAATAATGATTCTTCAGCATTCTGTTATATATATGTGTCTCTCTGCAGATCCTGCACAAGGTGGACGTGGAGGCTGAGAGGCTGTGTAAACCAGACGACTGTCCTCAGGATATTTACAACGTCATGCTGCAGTGCTGGAGCCCCAAACCTGAGGACAGACCCACCTTCATCGCCCTTAGAGACTTCCTGCTTGAGGTAGCACTATAGTCAAAATGAGATTCATAAACCTTTTGCAATAATAGATCATATCAGCTACACATGATTAGATTATTATTACTATAACACCACTATTAATGTTGTAGTCAGTCAATATGGAGCTAATATTAATCAACCTACTTTATACATGCTATTGCCTGGCAAATTGTTGCTTAATGATATATAATTTTAGAAATGTGTAAGTTTTCTTGGAAAAGTTTTAAAGGAATACTTCACCCACAAAATTACCATTTGTATAATAATGTCTCATCCAGTGTTATGTTAAATTCATGAAGAATTGTTTTGCTTGCATCCCTCTGCAGTGAACGAAGAATCCAAAAACGGAGAAAATCCTTGATGAATTGAAGTCATTGGGGTCCGCGTTTAACAACAACACCATAACAAAATATCTGTTCACAAACTCTCACACAGCTTGTGCAGTATAATCCAAGTGTCATGTGTCCAGTCATAGTTGGGGAGTTAAACTAAAAGTAAAATTTATCTATGCTCTCTTCAAAGCCAAACTCCATTAACAGAAACAGTAATTTTACCTCTCTGAACACCGGAGCTGCTGGTCTAAGACTGCCACAATCAGTTAGTTAGTTTGTGTAATAGTATGACTTTGGTGTTTTTAAAGGGTTAGTTTGAGTTAAGCAAAGTCGCACAATAACACAGACGAACTACAGATACAGAGGCAGCTGTAGACCAGCAACTCCTGTGTTCAGCGAGTTAAAATTGCTGTTTTGTTAATGGAGTCTGGCTTTGAAGAGAGCATAGATTAGTTTCACTTTCAGTTCATTTTGAAATGGTAAGCTTTTGGCAAAAATGCATGTGTTTACTAAGTACTGAGTTTGCTGTTGTTAAACCTGGACCCCTATGACGTAAATTCATCAAGAATTTTTTTGTTTTTGGATTCTTCGTGTACTAGAGGCATGCTAGAAAAACAAAGTTTTCTTCCCGAATTCAATGTAACACAGGTTGAGTAACTGATATACAAACTGTCATTTGGGGGATAAAGTATTCCTTTAATGGGGTCATACTAACTTTGCACTTGCAACTCCATTGTAGGGATCTAAAAAACCTGACATCCTGCAGAACAACTTATAAAGGGGCAAGCAGCATGGGCCTCCAAATAAACTTATATTTTTAAATAAAGAGGCAAGAACTTGTCTCTTTAAGTGTAAATGAAAGCAAATTTAGAAAGTAGCCCCCTGGATTAGCGATTGTATCTAATAGGGAGCTAGCTCCAGGACAACGTGCTGGTTATCTTAAAAAATAAGGGTGAGAAATTAATATAGAAATGGTCATTTGGGGGGTGAAGTGTTCCTACTAAAGTACATCAAAAATGCACTTAAGTATAATGCTTTTAAACTCAATTTTATGTAAATCATTTCAAATATCTGGGTAGCCAGAAGGTTGCCCTGGAAGTAGTTAGCTAGCTATAATGGCTAATATCAGGAGCTAATTTCTGTGTTTACTTTTAGTTGGACTGAGAGATTTGTATGAAATTATGAATGTAGATAAATAACATGAATAATTTCCAGTGTTGGGCAAGCTACTCTCAAAATGTTAAGTATTACATATTACTAGTTACCTGCATTTAAAAGTAATAAGTTACTTTACAAAATTACTGTGGTGAGTAATAACTTACTAATTACATTAATTTTGTGTTACTTTCACCAAAATGAGCTCACAAAATGAGCATACAATGGTTACCTCTTTGTATTAAAATCTCCTGCTTATATTAATGATAGCCTGATGATAGAGAACAATCAAATAGCCTAGACCCTTCAAAATAAATGGCCTTGGACACAGGGAGGGTCAGACAGAGGGATAATTATGAGGAATAGATAAATATTTTTGGGCCTATGAGATGAAACACAGTTACAGGTGTGTCTTTCAGCTACAGCAGCACCAGACAGAGAGTTATGCATAAGAACAGGACTGTGTGCCGGCATTTAAGCTCTGCAGTCGTAGGAGATGTGAATGGAAACGCCCAACACACTAACATCATCCTTACATGTTGATCACAGTGACAAGGAAAAAACTCTTATCCCCGCTACTTTTAGGCAGTCTTAGAATGCAGAAGCAGAAAGGGATAGGTTGTAGGTATATGAATGGAAACACACTGGACATTATAACCCACATGACCTTTCTATATGGTAGCGTATAATCAATTACATGACAACACACAACAACCTTTAGGGGATGATATTTCTTCTGGTGACGTACTGGTGGAAGCAGAGGGGTGTGTATCATTATTTAAACACAAATGTATCCAAAAGTAGTCACCAGGGTGATGCAACAGGCAAATAAAGGACAATGAAGAGGAAGCAAATGGAAACAAATACATCACTATTACACAAAATGTCCTGAAATGTTTGCCTCTTGGATCCCACTGATGACAGTGATAAGTCATTGTGGCTTTTTGCTCCAACTCTTAAGTGTGTATGTGTTCTGCAGACCATGCCGACAGACATGAGAGCGCTGCAGGACTTTGAGGAGGAAGACAAGCTGCAGATTAAAATGAACGACGTCATCACCATCATAGAGGGAAGGTCAGTTTGTCACATGCAGGTTCCCTCGAAAAATGGTGTTTAATCACAAAGCAGTATCTTAACAGGATTACTAGCATGACAGTCATGCCTGTGTGTGTCAGGGCAAAATGATGATCGCTCCTACGAGACAACAAATGAATCTTTTGTTGACGCTGGATTCCTTGCATTGGGGGAAATTACTGCAATTACTGTCCTGTTACCGGCTCATTACATAAATACTGTGGCATCTGGTGATGTTAACAAGTTAACACAATATTATTTGATTTATATAAGTATATTAATGTGACAGAAACAGTTTCTTGCACTCAGGAAAGTCCCATTATTGTTTAGTTATGTCGAATATCAGGACACAGATAATTCAAATCAGAAGAGCATGTCACGTGATAAACAGAGTAGAGGGTAGGTCCTTTGTGTTTGTAAATCTCTGTATGTGTGTTTTCAGGGCAGAGCACTACTGGTGGCGAGGTCAGAACAGGGGGACGCTGCGTGTCGGTCAGTTTCCTCGACACGTGGTGACGTCTGTCGCCGGTCTATCTGCCCAGGACATCAGCCGGCCCCTCAAACACTCTTTCATCCACACTGGACACGGAGACACGGACCCTCACAGGAGCTGGGGACACGCAGACCGCATAGACAGGTCAATAATTCTCACCAATTCAGTTTAGCTTTATTTATACAATGTGAAATTAATGGAAGGTGTTACTCTGGGATTCATTTTGAGATAAGGTCAACTTTTATTCGTCTCCAGAGGGGAGTTTCAGGTGTTGTGTCACCATAAGGACAGAAATAAGAACATAAATAAGTATATAAAGTATATAAAATAGAAATAAAAACTATACAAGAGAAATTAAACGTAAAATTAGAATTACCAAAACCAACATTAAGTGATGCTTATACACATTTATATTCCATTGATTCTGCATAATGAGGTCTTTACTGTATATTTTGGAGCCAGTGCTTTATACTCAAGAGCTTGAAAACTTGTCATAAAGTATTTTAGTGGTATGGCTACCTGTACTTCCATCCCTGTCCACTAGAGTGCAGCAGTGCATCAGTTCACAGATGTACTTGTTAAGCTGGTAAAGAAATGATACATTCAGCCGTTACCTGGCCCATTTTGTAGACTTTATCTAAACATATTCTTCATACAAACTAATGCTAAATGACTTAATAGCTCCAACTTACTGTCACTAAATCTGACTGACTTGTCTGCGTTCTTTCAGTCTGTATTTGGGGAACCCCATGGACCCTCCTGATGTCCTAGGGATGGACTCGGGCACTGCAAGACCGACCAAACTCCCCAACCGTTCCAAGAGTAAGTTTGTCCGAACATTTAAATACATACACTCAGTGGTGGAAGTACACTTACTCGGGTATTCTAGTTAAAGGTGCAGTTCGGATTTTTTGAAGTGAGGTTGTATGAGGTAGTTATTCATAATCAGTATATTGTATACTGTTGATGATAAGTGGCATGCCCCCATACAGGAGTACTGCTGTGGAAGCTAAGCAATGTACTGGTTTGGACGGGGGCAGCAGCAAAACATATTTTAGATGGGACCTTAAGTACCTCATACAACCCCACATTAAATGGTACGAACTATCCCTTCAAAATGTACTTTTTATTCCTCTACCTGTCCAGTGAAAACCATGTGTCTTCGGATTTGGTGATTATGATCATGAGTATTTGTGATAAACTGAAGGATGTGAGGTGTTCCTGGAAGTTTCCCTTTATATGTTGAGAAAATTCTCCTACTTCTTAAGATTAATGAACTCTTTAAAAACCTTCTTCGATCGCAGTATTTTTACATAACTTTTAGTGGAGTAGTTTCACTGTCTGGTATTTGTACCTTTACTAAAGTAAAGGATTTGAAAACTTCTTCCACCACTACTCCATGTGTCTTTTTGCACATGTGTTCATTTTGATTAATGTCTAAAACTCTCTTCATCAGAGCAACCACCGCCTCGTCCACCCCAACCTGCCATTCTGCTGAAGAGTAAGTGCTTCTTCTTCCCCTGTTCTGTCTATACTCCATCTGTCCTTAGAATACACACCTTTGTTGCTTTCTCACTCTGGTGTTTGCCTGTGTGTGTCCAGAGCCGTTCTACGACTCTGTGATGGACGATTACGACGACGATGACGACACCAGCGCCTCGTCAGGGCTGAAGAGGCTGGGAGTGTCGCTGGGGCTGAAGCTGCGACCGTGGGAAGGGTCCGGCGTGCGCTCAGCCAAAAGCGAGGTGTCGCTCATTGACTTCACTGACGACAGCTTCAGCTCGACCACGCCCTCGCCGCTCACTGAGACGCGGCAGCCGGATGAGGACACACTGAAGGTAGAGTTAGAGAGTGAGAGTGGTTGGATATGATATACGTTGCTATACCATTTAAAACTAAAGATGGGTAAAAGCTACTTATGATGATGATAGATGGGCATGTGTAAGCAATTAAAACAACTTCCTCACATGCGCCTGCGCAAGTGCCGGACACACACACACACAAACACACACACACACACACACATTCTCACTGACTAACTAATTGCCGCTGCTTACTTATATTAAGGTGGTGTATTTATTATGAACACAGTCCATCCGATGCTCGTTTAGCTTATGTTTTCCGCTGTTTCATCCCTACTACAAATGCACCTGTAGCCAGCATCTCACTATCACTATCCTCATCATATGTATAGACGCTACTTATTATATTCAGCCACAAAATAAGCCTGAAAAGCTGCAAACAGAGCGGAGGTACAGAGAGTTGTTGCATAGAGATGATAGACTGTCTCATCTAGTTGCATTGGAGTGAACCGTCAAGTTTTAAGAACATTGCAGAACTGCGCATTGCAAGTAGTTGCACGTTTCAACTCGTCTCATCGCAAATCTTTGGTCTGAACTGGGCTTTAAGTGACTAAGGGACAGCTACATAACAGAGACAGCAAACTAGCTTGAAGACATAGCCAAACACAAGTATGACGCTGAGGGCCGAATTCACAAAGAATGAACTGCGGCCGCTGATAGCACCTTGAATTGCACTTCACTTGCACCCGCAGTTTGCTCCGTCTTAACGTCCTATTCACAAAGGATATTGCGCTAATGACATACCAGCGCAAACACGCCCACAAAGTTTGGCAGCTGAGTGCAGTTTGCCCCTGATTTGCCCCTGATTGCAATTAGTCACATGGCAAAGTATAAACGCTGGCTTTACGCCAAGAACACCGTGGCAGAACAATGGCAGACTTTGTTTGGCAAAGTACTGAATAAGCGCTGGTGTTAGTGAATTAGACCTTGTTTATCAATGAGGCTCATTTGCATAGAAAGGGGCAATTTTTGCGCCAAATATATGCATATTACCTCATTTCAATACGTGCAAATAACACCGGAGCACCGAGACGTGAATTCGGCCCTGAGTGTATTAAACTGTGCAGACCTTGAACTAATGACTAAAGAGACATCTGGACCCTGTGGCTGGACCAGTTGGGAACTTCTGAGGTGGAATATGCTATGATGTATAGAGTACCAACAGTATTAACATGTGCAGTGGGCACAATATGCTGTATAGTGCAGGTATAAGTACAGTAATAGCAAAAATGAGATTATAAATACAGAATAAGCAGCTGCATGTATCAGAATAACTTAATCCATTTCATTTGTGTAAAAACATGAGTGCATACACAAAACAAGAGTAGACAGCATACAAGTGCAATTTAAGATGTATCCACTAGTGGGATTCAGTGTCCTTACAAATGTCCATAAATAGACAATAAATAGGGTTAAGCACCCAAGTTAATGTAGGCATTAAAGGGAGAGTACGGAATTTTTTTAAATAGGGGGTATACAAGAGACTTATCCATAGTCAGTGTATTACACACAGTAGATGTCAGTTGGTATACTCCCAGTTTGGAGAAATGGCAGGAGTACCGCCACGGAAACCAAACCGTATACTGCTGTGGACAGGGGCAGCAGCAAAACCCATTTCAGCCACCTAAAAAAAGAAATATCAGTTTAAGTGTACGCTATATTTAGAATATTTTCCAATGGGAAACTGAACTGAAACTTATCTATGCTCTCTTCAAAGCCAAACTCCATCAACTAAAACAGTCATTTTACCTCGCAGAACACAGGAGCTGCTGGTCTCATGCTGCCCTGCTCTGTGAGTTAGTGTTTGTTAATATGTGACTTTGGCGTTTTAAAGGGTTAGTTTGGATTCACCCAAGTCACACAATAACACAGACAAACTAACTGATTGAGGCAGTGGTAGACCAGCAGCTCCTGTTTTCAGCGAGGTAAAATTAGTTTTGCCAATGGAGTCTGGTGGCTTTGAAAACCACAATGTAATGGCTGCAGTCCCCCATCAGAAAGGGCTGTACGAAAGTAAATGTAGTGAAAATATTCTTAATGTAGCATACATTTAAAATAAAAAATACGTTTTGCTGCTGCCTGTTCACAGCAGTACATTGCTTAGCTTCCTTGTCTGTACTCCTGCCTGCTTCGCCAAATTGGGGGCATGCTGACCACCACCTACTGTAGGTAATACACTGACAGTGGATAAGTACCTCATATAACCCCACTTCAAAAAATCCATACTATTCCTTTAATTAGTCTGCTGGAAGAAGGCACAAAGCCTGACTTGGCCCACTGGGTCTTGAATAGGAGTGACCTGTGGGTGACCTGAAGGTAAGTGGCTGCAGTGGTTGTGTAGTGTGTGTGTGTGTGTGTGTGTGTGTGTGTGTGGTGCCTGAGGCTATTTAAGTCCTTTCATTTCAGCTGTAGATGCTACTCAGTGGTCCTTGTGCAGTCCAATGATTTTGCTGCTCGTTCTGATGCTGTTGTTGGGAGGATTGAGGTGGAAGTTGTTCAAAGCACCAAAGCAGGCTGTTATGTTGAAGAAGATTATGGATTCAATGAGGGGTCATTCCTATGTATAAGTGAAATGTTTTAGAGTATATATAGCTTTCATTTTATTTTATTTGCATTTTTCTCTTGTTTTTTTTCTTGGTCCATTTCTCTTGAGTTGCTCATCCCTTTCCCATGAGGGATCAATCATGTTTTTTATCCCTAACTTTTCTGTCAGGGATGTCCAGATCCAATCTCAGAGATCGGCATCAGGGCTTATTAGAGCATCGGGTTTGGCTATACTGGGCTATATAGAGTCCGATCTGATGGAAGGGTGATGAAGAGGGGGTTTCCGGGGTGTGAGGGGTCCAACCTGATGTTTGTGGCCTGTGTGAGAAGACGGCCTGAGTGGATGTCACAAAGATGTGGTAGGGGGAAGCCGATGATCCTCTCAGCCGGGTCAACAACCAGCTCCAGGTCTTTCTTTTCAGCTGTGGTGCAGCCGGAGTACCACACAGTGCAGCAGTATGTTATTATGCTCTCAATTGTGCAGTGGTAAAAGCATATCAGAGGTTCCTGAGGAGCCTGTTTTGCTTCAGGGTCCTTTGCTGGGCTCTTTTGATAATGTTGGAGGTGTTCAGGCTCCAGTTCAGGGCCTCACCTATGTGCACCCCCAGGAACTTAAAGCTTGCAGTCCTTTCCACCTCTTGTATGTAATGTGCAGTCCACTGTGATGAGTGTTTTTTTTTTTTTTTTTTTTTTTTTAAGTCTATTATCATTTATTTTGTTTCCTTTGTATTGAGGATGAGGTCGTTGTCCTTGCCCCATGCGCACAGGGTCTGGACTCCTTTCCTGTAAGCTGTTTCATTATTGTTTGATATGAGTCCCACTACGGTTGTGTCATCTGCGAATTTGATAAGGCAGTTGGTTTTGTGCAAGTAGAGGGCTTGACTGAGGATGCAGCCTTGGGGTATGCTGGTGTAGAGAAAGATGGTGTAGGAGATGTGGTGGCTGATCTTGATGTGTTGGGGTATGTTGGTAAGAAAGTCTTTTAATCCACTGACAGAGAAGGGCTCCCAGACCGAGTGTTTGCAGTTTGCTGATCAGTTTATTTGGATCAATGGAGTTGAATGCCAAGCTGTAGTCAATGAACAGTATCCGGACATAACTGTTGGGGTTTTCCAAGTGTGTGAGGGTGATGGAGATGGCGTCATCAATTGATCTATTGGTCCTGTGTGCAATCGGTCTTGGTCGAGGTCAGGGGGGGTTAAGAAACAGTTTGGATGCAGGGGATATTTTTCTCAATGCATTGCAGAGCTATTAAATTGTCAAGCAAAGGCTATACATCGGATTGATTTTAGTCATTTTAAAGCACTTAAAGTGTGCACTGTGCAGCTGTGTTAAGTAGGAAAATTGGCATCTGGCTCGGTATCGGCAGATATTCAATAGTAAATGACTCGGATCGGGATCTGGGGCGAAAAATTTGATTCAAAAATCCCTACTTATTGTTTTCTGTATGCACAGACCTCTTTCCTAGATTATTAAATTTGATAATGCCAAAGTATTAGCTTGATGCTAATGTGCGTAAAAGACAGACAGAAAACGTCTTTTCTTTTTCTAATACATATTCCTGCTGAAATACTTCCACATAATACAACATTATGTGCACTGTATAAAATAGCATTGTGACAGTAGCTGGTAGCAAACATGCTACCAGATTAGTTTGCTAGCTGTAGTGTTAGCTTGGTCATCCCTGTTGGTCACTTGATTCCTTTTTTTCACAGCTGTTCTCAGTTTTGAATCATTTATCCAGCTGAGGTTGATAGGAAGGATGACGTGTATGTTCTGCAGCAGGACACGCTTTTGCTAAAGTATTTATTTTTACAAATTTCTTCAAATGAGCCGCAGTCATAGGACAGCGGGTGGTTTTAAATTTTCACACATGATTATCTATTGCATCTGGTGCATTTAGCTACCTTTCTCCTGTCCCACGCCAGCACACACAGAAAGCAATTGTGCCCCAGCATTACACATTATTCAAGTCCTGTCAAAGACCAAACACCATCTCAGACTGTTTTATCACACATCCATGTCCTCAAAAGAAGCTGTCCAGCCTTTGGCTACGAAATGCCTTGAATCATCTTTTGTCCCTGTATGAGCCCGAGGCGGGCGCAGTGTAATGGATCTGTGCTCATTGATTGATCATGTGTACATAAATGCTTACGGGTTTACTTTCCACAGTAGTGTCTCCTCTTGTCTTCCTTTTGATCATCTCCACTAAGCTGTAGCTAAATGCTTTGAAGTTTTCAAATGTTGTTTACATATGTTTACAACATAAAAATATGGAGATGTATTCTATATCTTAGTGGCACTGTATTATGATTGTGTATAATATTAGAGGACAGATATTTTGGTAGAGCACTTTTGCTGTCATGGGTGGCAAGGTTGGTCCAGCACCTCAGCGCAGACTGATGCGACCTGTGCATTGTAATCTTGTCTATTTTATTTTGCCTCTTCTTATAATGTTAGCTGCTACTTTATAATTCTCCATGTTTCCAGATAGTTCTGGTAATTCATGGTTTCGGGTTGTAGAATGATTTCACTGTAACAGACTGTGAATTCACTGATGTCACTGGTGATATTGGCGGTGGTGTCCTGGAATGTACTCAGTTGTCTGAAAACATCTACAGTGTTCTCTCCTCTCTGTTCCACTGTTATTACAGACATGAACTGGACCAACCCGATCACTCAACTCTTATAAAAAAGTACAAACAATTAGTCATGCCAGATCAATTGGCAAGAAAGAAAAAAAAATAATTGAAAGAATAAAATAAAAACAAGGATCATTTATGTGACCAAACATCTGTGAATAGACTTTAGCTACTGACATGGATCTCGTTCATCCAGTTTGGGTTGAATTAAGAAATTAATCTTTATGAATATGAAATGTTCCTAGCAAGATTTCTTTTGAAGTTATTAGTGCATAAATTGCCATTATCACATTCAAAATAAGCCTTCAACTCACTCACATATTTTGTTTAGCTGCAAAAGGTCTAGGGCTTATGTTATGTAAGAAAACTGTGTCGTTATTTAAGCATATGAATCAAGTTATTATGATGACAAAGCTGGAGGCATAATGGTTTTGAGTTGTCTTTCTGTTCATTCGTACATACAGTATATATATCTTCAAAATGCCCTGTGGGAATTTCCTCAGTTCTTGCACAACTATCTTTTGTTGGCCAGGAATTCATACACGAACTGTGACAAAATTTCACACAGATGGACAAAGTAATGACAAGTAAGCTCAAGGGTTACCTTCGCTGCAACATCATAATGTTCTGAAAGACAATTTACTGGCCAACATTCATCCCCATAACCTAGACGCAAAGGGACACATAATGTCAGATAATGAATTAATGGCATTAATCTTGGGTGCCCACCTTGAATCTGTGGTTATTTTTGATCTTATGTGCTGCCCGACTGACGATAAGTGTGAAGTATCCATGTTTTAGAATTTGCAGTATCATCCATATGCATCACAGTGGTACAGTGGTAAGTATTGTCGCCTCACAGCAAGAGGTTTCCAGGTTCAAACCAGGGTGGGGGGCACGAACCCGGGGTGGGGGAGCCCCTCTGTGCGGAGCCTGTATGTTCTCCCCGTGTCCGCATGAGTTTTCTCTAGGTACTCTGGCTTCCTCCCACAATCCGAAGACATGCAGGTTAATTGGTGACTCTACATTGCCTTTAAGTGTAAATGTGAGCTGTAGTCTAGGTGTGAATGGTTGTCTGGCGACCTGTCCAAGGTGTACCCCACCTCTTGCCCAATGTCAGTTGGAAAAGGGTCGAGCCCCTCTACAACCCTCAACAGGGCTTGTAGGGGCTTCTCAAACTTCCATCATTCTCCCCCACAGGACACCCCATCCATCCTGGACTGGCCTCTCCCTCAGCCATCTTACGACGAGGTTGCACCGGAGCTCGAGGACCAATCAGAGGACCTGGAGGTGCGATCTATCAACAAGGGATTCACTGAAGAGGCTGTAACCACGCCCAGCAGCGCTATGGCGGGCAGGAGCGAGTCGCAGTCAGCTGACCTCTTCCAAGAACTACAGAGAGAGGTAAAGAAAGTGATGAACGTGTAGTTTCCGTTTATCAGATTTTTCTTCCTTCTCACAAACAGACACATGTTGATATTTCTGTCTGTCTTTGTGGGTGCAGGTGATGGTGAAGCTGCAGGTTCCCATGGCAACAGGCCGCTCCCTCCCCTCCTCCCCGCTCCCTATACCCCTGGCTCCGCTGGGCCCCCACAGACAGATCCTCCTACCTCCACCCTCCCCCTCCTCCACCTCTACCTCCTCTTTCCCCTGCTGCTTCGAGGACCGGCCGGTGCTGCCTCCTCGCAGCCCCGTCCCCCCGCTGCGTCCCTCCAAGCGCAACCTCTCCACCCGCACCACCCACCCACAGGCCCGCTCCAGCTCCATCTCTCTGGGCGATGAGGACGATACACCTCCTCAGATCCCACCCAGAGACCACGCCTTCTCTCAGCCGGGCTCCCGCTCCTCCTCTCCCCTTCCACTGGTGCCGCCGCTATCCTCCTACCCTGTTGTCCTGCCTCCTCCTCCGCTCTCTGTCTCCCCACGCCGAGCGTCTGGACTCCTGGGCCCCCTTCTGTCCTCCAACTCGACATCTTTGTCCTCCCCGGCTCAAGCCACATCACAATCCTCCCAGCTCTCAGCTCGTGGTTCATCCTACGCATCCAGCTCCTTACTGGATCCTCTCGCCTTTCGTGAGGGGCGTACCCTTTCCTCACTGATTGACAGCTCCCCAAGCTCCGCTCCCGCACCGCTGCCAGAGCGACCAGCTTTTCTAGAAAGGTGTGCTTCTGATATCAAACACTGTGTTTATTTGGAGACACATTCTGCTTGACCCTTTACAAGTTGATCTGCAGGATGTCACATTTCCTAAATCCCTACAATGGAGTTGTATATGCGAAGGTAGCATGACTACTTTAAAGGAATACTTCATCTCCCAAATAACCATTTGTATATCAGTTACTCACCCTGTGTTACGTTGAATTTGTGAAGAAAACTTTGTTTTTCTAGCATGCCTATGGTGAACAGAGAATCCAAAAATGACAAAAAAAACCGTGATCAGTCATAGGAGTCCATGTTTAACATCAGCAAAACTATATCAAAACATCTGTTTACAAACTCTTACATAATTTGTGCAGTTTAATCCAAGTCTCATTTATCCTGTCGTATGCTCAGTACTTTGTAAACACATGCATTTATGCTAAAACCTTACTGTACTGTAAAACTTAAATTAAAAGCGCAGGCTACTATTTGCTTAAATCACTAATATCAACGGGCCTATATTTGGGACAGGCCTTTAATTTCTTTCACACAAAATTATCAAATCAAAGTATTTATTTAAACAAGTATAAATATCACTTGTTTAAAAATTTGGCTTCAGATAATTTATGAAAAAAATCAATCATTCATTTGATCTAGCTCCGACAGACAGCACATCACAGAGAGGATTAGGGCACTCGTCATATCGACACAACACCACTTTATCCTGTTAAAGCAATACTCACAACTTAGATTAAATTTAATGAAAAACCCTTTGGATCTTTGAGGACCCTTACAGACTTAAGGAATATGGACAACTTACAGGGTTATCAAGGAATGGACACATATTTAAGGTAGCCAACGTCCCACTTTTATACATCCTAAGAACTTTTATAAAAAATTGAACTGCTTGGCAACCAGACCAGGCGTCTAATTGAGACAGGCCTTTATTTGTCAAAATGTGTAGCCACACCAGGCTAGTAAAAGGGACTGGGTGTTTAATATGGACTAGTCCTTTAATTAAAGTTTTACAGAAAGTAAAACCTATCTATGCCTTTTTCAAAGCTAGACTCCATTTAGAAAAAACAGTAATTTTACCTCACTGAACACAGGAGCTGCTGGTCTAACACTGCCTCTATTTGCAGTTTGTTTGTGTTATTGTGCAACTTTGCTTAAGACAAGCTAACGCTTTAAAACGCCAAAGTCACACAATAACACAAACAAACTAACTGATTGAGGCAGTCTTAGACCAGCAGCTCCTGTGTTCAGAGAGGTAAAATTACTGTTTTTGTCAATGGAGTCTGGCTAAGATGAGAGCATGGAGGTGTTTCACTTTCTATTCAGTTTCCTGTTGGAAAGGGCTGTCTGTTTGAGAAGTACTGAGCATGCAACTGGATAAATGAGACTATATTATACTGCATGAGTTGTGTGAGAGTTTGTAAATGGATATTTTGATATAATTTGTGGATTCTTTTTCACCGGTGGCGACTAAAACAAAGTTTTTGTCACGATTCAACGTGAAACAGGATGTGTAATTGACATCTTATAGTGACATAATTGGTCATAATGGGGGTGAATTGTCCTTTACTGTCTAACCATAGTTTCCTTGTTTCTAAGTATAACTTCTGTCTCATAGAGACAGTGATTACAGGCCTTGAAACAAAGACAGCCTTGAAGTACTCGCCACATTAGAATACGTCCACTGGCGTCAGTCAGTCTAAGTCAAGATGAAACATTGTTTTGTTAGCAGTTTCTTGCATGTCATACAATAAAACGGCTTTTGCAGCTCACTCTCATTGTTCCTAAAATACTGACAACACCAAACAATGTTGACGTAATACCACAGTTTTGAAACGAAAGCTCATGTAACACCCAGAGAGAGCAGCCGACACTCGATACAGAGTGAGAAAGTGCTGTGTGACTGACAGCCTGACTGAGCTGGGTTTGTCTCCATGTGAAGTGTTGTTCACTCAGGCAAAAAAAGAAGGTTCAATCCAGACCCATTATTTAATTTGTTTTCCAGACAGTGACGTTGCCTCTTTAAGATGTTTTTGGTGCATTAGTTTCCTGTCTTCAGTCTGCAGGGGAGATAGTTATGTGGTTTATTTTGATTCCAACAGGTCCAACTCTCCTTTTGATCCTCACAATGAAATTACACAATTCACAACAGGTTTTTGCACATTAAAGAGAAAAATAGATGAAAAACAAAAATAATAAAACAGAAATGCAACAATGAGGGAAAAACAAACAAATGAATTCATTCATTCATCAAAACCTTTAAGACTCGGGAAATCGAATGAGGGAGACCTTCGTTTTTCAGTGATGCTGAGCATGAACAAAGACATTAAAAACAATCAATAAGCAAACAGAGAACCATCGTGCATATCAATTAAAACAGATATGAAATCATACACAACAACAAACAACAATAGCAATAAATGATCGCTTCAAGTAGAAATACAGCGTGATAATGTAGATGTAGAGTTAAAAGCATTTACTCTCAATTGAAACAAGATCAGAAACAAGGCATTTTAAGGGTGGCACAGTGTCCAAGTTTAAGGTTTTTTGCAGATTACTCCATGTATAAGGTGCACTGTAAGAGAATGACACCCTTCCTGGTTCAGTTCTGATTAAGGGGATGTGAAGCAACAACCTATTCTGTGAAAGAGCACCAAGAGTATGTGAGGTCAGCATTAAAAGGGATGAAATATAGGCCGGAAGCATCTGCATTAAAGCTTTATAACTGAACAAATACCAATGCTGTTCCTGCCTCACAGCCAAATATGGCCAACCAAGCTTTTAGTTAAGGTGGCAGTGATGGGTGCTGTAAGAATCACCTGTTAAGAAACTTAGGGCTGAGTGGTAGAGAGCATCCAGTCATCTCAGTGTAGACGCAGCAGCTTTTCCGTACATAACATCCCCATAATCCAAAACAAAAACACAAATTCTACAATTCTTTTTCTATGTACAAAAGGAAAACAGTTCTTAATTCTGTGCAGAAAGCCAACTATTGTCCTCACTTTGATAGATAATGATTAAAAATATTTTTATTTTGTAGCTACAATGTAAAAGACTGGACTCAAATTGTGACGTTTGAAGTCGTTTGATACAAATCTTAACTCTTTTCTTTTGCAGTCTTTGCGTGAAATTGTTTTTAAAAAATTCAATACTGATATTATAGTCCACTTAAGTCTGATTCTTATTTACTTATAGACCCCTTATTGTCATTTGCAGCCATTTTAAAAACAGTTTTGAATCCTTTTCACCAAGAGAACGAATTTTAATAGTTTTAAAGTTCATACTTTACAGTTGACAAAACAATCACTCTCTAAGGCAGTGGTTCCCAACTGGTGGGTCGTGGTCCAAAAGTGGGTTGCTGGTCCATTCTGAAGTGACTCCCGAATGTGTCAAGTTTGTAAAAAACACACTTCATTTTAAAGTACTTTTATACAGGCACAGATCTACTGACTAATGACGAGAAACCTGGACCCTGTTGCTGGACCAGGTTGGAACCACTGCTTTAAGTAGCTGTTGTCTTTACTAGCAGATTAACTTTGCCAGTAAATTAATATGTCGGAATATGTGTAATAGTTGTGGATATATTTGGATATTTTTCAGACTCATTATCATGTCATACACGCTTTGATTCAGAGTATAAATTAAAGTGCAGCCACACATTGTTATCTATTTATTCATACCTAATTATGAAAACTGTCACCATATTTTGAATCAGATACGGAGCAGCCAATATGGCGGCAGTGAAACCCATGATTCAGCATCCCGGCGGAGCCAAACCAAACTCCTCCTACAACAACAACAACGGAGGACCTGCAGCTCCCATCATGCAACACGAGCAGAGCGTCACACAGGTAAGAGAAAGAGAAATAAAATGCACAGTATCTTTTTTTTCTCCCTCAACTGAGTCAGATAGATCTGGATTTTGGTAATTTTTCTATGAATGTGTCAATCCATAGATTACAATTTATCCAGAGCTGCACAAGTCCTTACCAGGACAAAAAAATCAGGCTGTATGACTCCAGTGCTCCGAAACCTTCACTGGGAACCCTGTTTTCAGAATACAATTTAAAACCATCCTTTCGGCTACAGAGCACATGATGCTCTGTCTCTACAGTACATCTCAGACAAGCTGTCAGTGTATAACCCCTGCACATCTCTCCAGTCACAAGGTGGAAATCTCCTCCATGTGCCTCGAGCACTTTCAAAGTCTGACAAGATGGCATTCAGTATTTATGTACTTAAAGGATTGAACAGTTTGCCTGCTGGTCTTACCGGGAATTCCCACTGGAAGTGAGATGAGAGCGAGGCATGAGTGGCCTGTCAGCGTGCTGTCATCCAATCCACACTCTATCTTCATCTCTGTAGTCAGTTGCAGTGCCTAAAGAAGTGACTGGACAACAGCAGGCTAGTCTGCCTTCACCAGGCTCACAACAGAAATTTTTTTAACTGAAATTTTTTTATGCCTGCTCCAAGGGAAGAAATCAACAGTGTTTTTATGTATTGAGCCATGATTTTATTCTCCGCCCACCATAGCAAGTGATAGCCGAGACACACTGGATCCGTTGACGTATGTGAAGTTGACGGATCCTATTTATTTTTTATGTAGAGCAGGAAATTCGCCCTTACATCGCATGATGGATACAGCACGGCAGGCTGATTGACCATTTGATGTATTGAAATTTGCATAATCTTGACTCATGCAAATGAGGGCCATCCACAGTAGCGTGAAACTCTGATCAAACTCTTAAACTAGGCCGCGCTGATCAAATACAAATCATGATTCTGTCATTGCACTGGCTATTTCTTACCTTTAATGTTTTCAGAAACATATTTTCACTGTAAAATGAGAAAGTTTGCGACTCGGCTGCCATATTGAAAACTGCAGAGCCAAAACCAAACAACCCTGGGAGCATATCTAGCCTATATCCCCAAGGTTGTTCCCACGATCTTATACTCCTCAGTTACAACAATCCCATTGAGTCCATGCCACTGTCACCCTCTGTTAAATAGCTTTGGTTTACTCTGCGTATCACTATAATAAACACATCAGATGAAGAGCAATACATAGATTAAAATGTCAGATTAAGGGGCACCTGGTGGGTTTAGTGGGTAGAGCGGGTGTCCCATATACAGTACAAAGGCAATGTTCTTGCTACAGCAACCTTTTCTAACCCTTAGTGAGCTCCTTTTTCATGCCTGAACTGTTAATTGTTAATTAATTCCTTCTTATCCGTGGGCTGCAGTTCATTTTGGAGCTGTCCCCCTAACACAAACAGCAGCTATATTTAGACAAAGACCTGTGCCAGTACAATTTCATCACTCTCAGAGTCATGATTTTAGTCCCCTAACCAACTGTCATATTAAGCAAATACAGAGCTGTTTCAGGTTCCCATTATGTGCCATATAGAGCTGAGGAACATTGAACTGTGGGAACATAGGAGTGACCCCTCACTGCCCACCAGCCAGAGTGAGCCAGACTGTTTGGGACTCGGGCACTTTTTTCTGTTTGTTTACCGGATACACAGACAAACTGAGAGCCTAGTTGTGTGATTTAAACAGCTGTCTATGCAGATTACACTTCACTGAACTATAGAAAAAATAGACTTGGGGGAGGGCGTCAGTGTGGAAATGGAAGCGTACATCTAAAACGCTCCTAAAAATGCCTAAATTCTTTGCAACTGCGCATTGAGAAAGGTTGTTCTTAAACTGTCGGACTGTTTGCCCACACTGTTTTTCACAAAGTGACAATCCTTGCTTGTCAACGACTGAGCCTTTCAAGAAAGCCCCTTTCAGACCCAACATGGTATCTCAGTCTGTTACCAATTAACCTGTTAACCTGCTAAATGTTGCAAGCGGGTGTTTTTTGAGCCTTTCACAACTTTCTCAGTCTTTTGTTGCTCCTGTCCCAACTTTTTCGGAATGTGCTGCAGACATCAAATTCAGAAAAAATGTATATATTTTACAAAAAACAATATTCATCGTTTGAATATTAAATATCATGTCTTTTGTACTGTATTCAATTGAACATAGGTCAAAAAAGGTTTGGTTTTTATTCACATTTTTACACAACGTCACATTTTTTGGGGATTTGGGGTTGTACTTTTTCAAGACTTTGCAGTTGTTTACAGATTAGACAACTTTTTTAAAAATCATTTTCTTTATATACCATTTTTTAAGATACAAAAAAATCCCTCCATCCAGTCGTGTTTCTTTAAAGTTTAACCTCCATTTTTATAAGTTCATGGCATTATTGACAGGTCCAGGGAGCAGTACACGGTGTCACGCTGGAGGAATGTCAGGCCGCTCTGCAGAGTCACAACTGGAGTATCCCTCAGGCCATTAATCATTTGAAGGTACATTAACATCTTTTCATTGAATATGACTTTGTTTGCCTTGAAAGCTCGACTCCGTCCGTTGTGCCTTTGGGTAGGTGTTACCACCAGGTGGTAAAATAACATTTCCTACAAACTTAACAGATAAAAGTGAGCAGAAGTTTCTCCTGTGATTTTAATTTTCCAGCACTGCTTCACTGGGAAAGCTGTGATAACCATAAATAATTTTTAAATACATGACTATGGATGATGGGCGGCACGGTGGTGTGGTGGTTAGCACTGTCGCCTCACAGCAAGAGGGTTGCCGGTTCGATCCCGGGTGTGGGAGCCCTTCTGTGCGGAGTTTGCATGTTCTCCCCGTGTCAGCGTGGGTTCTCTCCGGGCACTCCGGCTTCCTCCCACAGTCCAAAGACATGCAGATTGGGGACTAGGTTAATTGATAACTCTAAATTGTCCGTAGGTGTGAATGTGAGCGTGAATGGTTGTTTGTCTCTATGTGTCAGCCCTGCGATAGTCTGGCAACCTGTCCAGGGTGTACCCTGCCTCTCGCCCGATGTCAGCTGGGATAAGCTCCAGCCCCCCCGCGACCCTCAAGAGGATGAAGCGGTTAGAAGATGAAGATGACTATGGATGATTAGTCATGAAATCGTGTTTATTATGAGTTTTTCTTTTACACAAACAGATGCACACGAGAACCCACAAATTCTGGGTTCTTGCACGTTTTGTTTTTTCTCAGAAAAGGAGTAGATTTTGGCAGTAATTCCCAGAAGAGACTGGGATCTCAATTCTTAATTAACAATGTCCATGCCTCAGTGGCCCCAAAAGCAGATCAGACTGGATGATACAAGAAAATAGAGGGAGTGGTGCAAGGAAGACGAAATTATTATGCAAGTCAGACCGGACAGGAATGGCAATGATAATCATTAATTGCATTAATATGCATTTAGTTTTGGTGGTGTGGCCCTGATAATGTGCTGGTCTGGACAAATCAGAGGAAGCTTGACGCACAGACTGTTCCTGAGCTCACAGCCCCACCTGACAATGGCTGAGAAACACAAGCCCGCCTTTAAGAATTACTCTCCCCCAAAGACCATTTGTATATCAGTTACTCACACCATTGTATTTTGAAAGAAAACTTTTTTTTCATGTCTCAACAGTGAACAAAGAATCCAAAAATGGAAAACAATTTAATGAATTGACTTTATAATCGTCTGCATTTAACAACAGCAAAACTATGAAAACATACATTTACAAACTCTCACACAACTGTTGCAGTATAATCCAAGACTCATTTATCCAGACGTATGCTCAGCACTTCCCAAACAGACAGCCCTGTCTGATGGGGAGCTGACCTGAAAATTAAATTTATCTTTGCTCTCTTCAAAGCCAAACTCCATTGACAAAAACAGTAATTTTACCTTGCTGAAAATGATCGCTGCTGATCTACCACTGTCTCAGTAGGTAGTTTGTGTGTTAATGTGTGACTTTGGTGAATCTAAACTAACCTATTAAGACACCAAAGTCACACATTAACACAAACAAACTGCCGTTTGAGGCACAGTTAGATGAGCAGCAGTTCCTCTGATCAGTCAGGTAAAATTACTGTTTTTGTCAATGGAGTCTGGCTTTGAAGAGGGCATAGATAAGTTTTACTTTAAGGTCAGTTTCCCATTGGAAAGGGCCCATTTGGAAGTATTACGACTGGATAAATGAGACTTGGATTATACCACACAAGTTGTATGGGAGTTTGTAAACAGGTGTTTTAGTATAGTTTTGCTATAAACGTGGACCCCTATGACTTCAATTTAGCAAGAATAGATTTTTAGGTTCTTCGTTTACTGTGGTATGCAAGAAAAAAACCTTTTCCTTCCCGAATTCAATGTATCATGGTGTGAGTAGTTGATATAGAAATGGTCATGTATACTTAAACTATGATAAAGCTGAATTTTTGAAGTCCTGTCACTTCTCAGATGTTAAAAGTGCACATTGAAGTGGAATTATATCAGGACAATAAACACATGTAACTCAGTGCAGGTGAGAGAATCATTCAATAATAAAACACGTAGCAGTCTACACTGAACAACTTGCCTACCTCCCTGCTTAACATCCTTCTTCTTTCTGTCTGTGTTGTAGGTGGAGCAGTTGTTTCGTCTGGGCCTGCGATCTAGAGCCGAGTGTGAAGAGCTTCTGCAGCGCTGCCAGATGAACCTGGAACAGGCCAGCACGCTCATGCTGGACACATATGGACCACATCGAAAAAGGTAATGGTTCCAAAAACCTTCCCGAGTTTCTCTGACAACACAACCACATATGAATGATAATGTCACTCCATCTGCTCTTTGTAGCATTGTCTGTTTGGTGTTCTTGCCACTGATAAGACAACTCAGTCTGAGTGCACACATGCTGTCAACGCTTCTCTGAGGAGTTTTATTCTTTTAATTCTAAAATGTCTTTGTCAGTTTTAGTGGTTGTCAAATTATAGAGTCTGGAGGTTGGTAGAAACAGTGAGTAGAACAAAACAGGTATGGTGTGCCTCAGGGGTCAATTTTGGTACCACTTTTAATCCCTTTTACAGGCATTTCCTGTCATAATCTGTGAAAATGGCATCTCTTACCACTGTTATGCCAATGACAAGTCACCATTGCTCAATTTTATTTTTGATATAATTTAAAGCTATAGTGCGTAACTTCTACAGGTCTGTAAATGTCCGTTTCACCCAAGCCACTACTAGAGGAGATGACACAATGCTGATTAAGCCGATCGGCTCCTCTAACATCTCGCGGTATTTTTCAATATATATCATTTTTAGTTTGCGTGTCGACTGGCGACATTCCCATGCTGGCACACAGGAAATGCTTCCTCACAACAAGAAGGGAGGGGGAGGAAGAGCGGAGAGTGTCATAGCAAGAGGTAGAGCGCAGGTAGAAAGAGAAAGCAACATGGCGGAGAAGCGACCGAGACACGGTTCAGAAGTGGATCCTACCACAAAGGCAAGTGTTACTCTGTGTATGGTGTGTGGCGACTGGCAAGTGTTACTCTGTGTACACGGTGTGTGGCGACTGGCAAGTGTTACTCTGTGTACACAGTGTGTGGCGAGTGTTACTCTGTGTACATGGAAGTGCCGCCGGCTTATTAGTTGTAATAACGCATTATCCGCTGGGAGGCGACAGAAGTTACGCACTATAGCTTTAACTTTAAATTAGTTTTCATTTTATTTATTTCAACTTTCACTGAGTTTTGTTTTCCTTTAGTCTATTTACGTCTGCTTAACTTTGTAGAAATCATTTAACAGTTGAAAAATGGCCTCGTTTACTGAGCACAAATATTTAGCTGTGGTTTTTGTATAGTCATGAGAATCATAATAATTTTCTCATTAAACTCTTGACAAGAGAGTAGATAATAGTATTTCCAAAAATATACCAGTTTCTGATAGCCCCCCTTTTTTTTAAAGAAAAAAAGAAAAACTCTTTAGAGCTGAGGGGGCTTACAGAGTTGAGTAAATGAGTTTCCTATGCAACATCCTGAATTTGGTCACTTTTTTTTTTTTTTAAATATGTCATTAGAGATCTGATCAGTCAAGCAGTTATACAGGACAATCAGGTTAAATGTTGCATTTAAAAATCCACATTACAGTCTGGAAATATAGAGCAGGCTAACAATATCGCAAAACATCTGATAATTAATGTTGCTGACTGGGCTCTTTAGGAGGGGAGCTTAAAGAAACAGCTGCTGTCTCAGAGAGGGTGAATACAGGTGTTTTAGCACAGACAGTATGAGGAAAATTAATATTTTTTAACACTAAAGTATGTAAACATGTTCTGGTAGTAACACAAAATAGAAGTATGAACCTAAAAATGTAGTCAGTCCTCTGTAATGTAGCGCGGCCACACAGGTGTTAATGGTCAGATGATGTCTGGGGATGAATGTGCTACATGCAGTCCACCAGTAAACCTATAAAGTTACATGTATCATGCCTTGATGGATTCGGCTGCCTGTTAGGTTTCCTCAAGTTGGTGGCATAATTAAAGAACCACCGAGCTGAGTAAAGTTTTTCACCACCCACCCACACGCACATCAAATGGTAATCTTGGCGTTCAGAAAGTAAAGTTATTTTTATGCAATCATTTCATGACTTGTATTATATACACCTTGGAGAAAATACCGAGGACTGGACTTCAGTGGTGCCAGTGGTGGCTACAGCCATAATTACATAACAGATTTTCCTGTTCTCCACATGATGCCATCTCTCTCTTTGTATGTCTCACAGGAAGTGACAACAGGAAGACATAACTGAGCGGTAATCAACCACTTACGAGCTCCTGATGTCAGTCGGATCAACACGCCAATACTGAACTGCTCGGATGACTCACCGTTCCGAGCACTCAAGACACACTGATGCTTTTTGATGAAAGGAGGAACATAAAGCAGTACATGTGCCTCACTTAATGTACTGTGAACACCTACTTTACCTGTCATACACATGCATGCTCATTATTACCTAACAGAACAGAACAGAGCAGCTTGTTGAATGAGTCACACTTTTTACTTGAAAAGTTGCTATTTATGTTGTTTTACTACATGAGTTAATGACAAGTTTCTGCTGGTAGCTATAATGCAAACTTGTACTGCGTTTGTGTCTGCTGTGAATGCGTGCATGTTCAGGTGTGTGTGTGTGTGTACACGCATAAGCTTACATATATGTACAAACACTGTAAATGCCCATGCCTTTCTGCTGTTAATGAAGCATTATAAATCAGGGAAATGTCAGCTAATGATATAGTTGTATGTTTTTATGAACTGCTAAGATGCTGTATTGTATATAGCACTTTACTGCGTGTGTGGACACACACATGGATATTTTTGAGGACACATTAACTGCTGGTCAGAATCAGATTTATCTAGTTAGTGAAGTGAATAAGATGCTGATGTGTAATGATAGCATGTCAGGTACTATTAATGCATTATTTGTGTTGTAAACAAAGCTTTTTAGGCGTTACAAAGGCAGGAATTTTAGATCTTATTGTAGGCAATAAGACGCCAGAACAGAAATGTGAAGATATCTACCATCTCCTTATGAATACAGGGTATGAGGCACCAAGTCGAACCTCCACAAGTTACATATTTAAAGAACCTGAAGTGGATGTTTTTTATCTCTTCTTATCAAACTGACTGCTGCATGATAATCAAACACATGCGGGAGAGCTTAACTGTCAAAGGCAACTGCTGTGTGTGAGTGTGCGCATGTGTGCTTAGTGCTGCAGGTTGTGACAGCAGCTGACGTCCAACTTTATAGTGTGTGTGCGCAGCTATTGATCATAATATGTGATCTAATAATGAGCAGCTAAACAAGATAGGAATGGATAACAAGTTGCCCATTCTTGCAGCTAATTTGCATCTAAGAGAACATTAGTTCTGTTTCACACAAGCAGAGCCCCCTACTGGACTCTATGAGTAATACTTTCCTCCAATCACAAGTATGCATTTGCCCACTGTAATTTGCATAAATGTAGTCAACCAAACAGGACATGCCTACCCAAATACTTCAGGAGCCCACAGAATATATGGCAGCTGTATTATGGCAACAACATCCTTTTTCTCTTCGGGGTGGCAATTGCACACTGATCAGCTTTTGACACCTGTAAAGTTAGACCATGGCCCCACACAGCTCTGTGGCATACTACCTGGGTTGGCTGGAGCCCCTGCTTGTCCACTGCGCCAGTTTCGGTTATAAAGAAGTAGGAGGGCTACGGCGACTAACCTTTAACCGGTTAGGATCGGTGTGGCTGGGTTGATGTTACGTCGCGACAAGGTGTTCAATCATTGGGTTCCACCCACTGTACCCAAACAGTCCAGTAGGGGGCGGAGCCTGTGTTAGGGAGAACGCAGGTTACGATATTGAAACCCTAGTTCTGTTAGCACAGGCAGAGCCCTCTATCTAGGGGCCCTATCACTCCTGCGCTGCTTGGTGAAGATGTAGAATGCTGATGCCTTCATACGTCTCCTATATACTTCGGGTCTCTCATGTATGCAGGTCGGCATGTCCTGCTTGGCAGGCTATGTTTATGCAAATTCCAGTGGGCAACTCCATGCTTGTTACTGGAGGAAAGTATTACCATAGAGTCCAGTAGAGGGCTCTGCCTGTGTTAATAGAACTAGGGTTATAATATTGTAACCTTTGTTACAGGTTGCTCACTTTGTCCATACAATTCATACAATTGAATTAGAAAAGTCAGACATAGTTGTGGCAAAAATGTTAAACTTGTTTTTGTATGTCTGTGTGTGTATGTGTGAGATATCGTTCCCTCTATGCTCAGTTGTAAGCTCTTGTAGTCACTCTGCTGTATGTGTTGCTGACTGCATTATACTGTAATATTATAGCCGCTTATTAATGAAAAATGCATATAAGGCCTCTAAGGTTTTTTAATAAAGATTAAAATTTGAGTCTCTCTTTTAAAAACCCTTTTTGTTCTTTGTTTATTTCATAAAGGTCTTGAACAAAGCCAACATTAAAGTCTCCTCTCAAGCCCGCTCCGTACATGAGCATATGGATGATGCAATGCAGTTGAGGTCTTTGAAAAATCACAACAAAAAGTAAAAGTTGAGGTCTTTGAACTCACCACAGGGTGATGGAAGACCAAAGCTGACTTATAATAAACAGGGTAAATAATGAATAAATACTATGGTCAAATAAACTGAAAATAAGGAAATGGAAAAAGAAACAATCAGGCCAGGCTTTTGTTTGCACACAGTATTAAAGGTTTAATACACTGCAGCTGGTGACATCAATAATGCTTTTCCTCCAACAGGAAAATTAGTTCTGCTGAGGGGATGTAAAAAAAAATAAAATAAATAAATAGAATAAGATAACCTGCTCTGAATGTTATGTCTATTAAATGGCTATCTCTTGTCATGGAGAGCATAGATTTGAGGTAATACTAACCTACTGAACTTGCTAAATTTACGTTCATTGTTAGGAAGCGACCTCTAGCGGTTGTAGTAATTATGATGGGAACAAAAGAGGAAGTCGGGTGATGTATAGAGAACACCGAAGTCTACGTGAAGAGGATGCTAGTTGGATGGATGGGTCAAACAAATGCAGGACTTTCACCCAGGACAGTTCCTATTCTGTGTGAAACCAAAAGTCAAGGTTGACTGATATACCTAAAGTAAACTTATATAATGTAACGTTACATCAGATCATATTAAAAGTGTACTAATTTTAACCCAAACTACCATCTTTTCCTAAACCTAATTACATAATTTCAGTGAAGTGAAACCCAACAAACTGTAACTGTATCACAATGTTGGAAATGCATCTTCTGGACTACTGGTAGATTCAGTTTGCCACATATGAAGCATTGTAATGGCAGTGATAACAACTGATAATGGCTATTTAATGGGCTAATTAAACTCAAAGGGGGTGATAAGATTGAGCTTTATTAATATTGAGGGCAATTGTGCAGCAGCTACGGTGCAAAGTAGCAAAAGAGTAAGACATCAAAAATACAAAACAATCCAAAAAATATAAACAAGGTTAACAGTAAAGATGTTAAGTTGTTCATATCTGAAGTTAATGTAACGTGGACTTTTGCTTTTTCATATTTTCATTTATATATAGGTCATAAAATAATATTATATATAATATTATACTTTAATATATTCTTAAATTTTAGTAACATTTGTATTGCATAAACAGTTTTACATTTATTTGAATTAATTTCTATTTGTGTTTATTTCAGTTGCTGCAGTTATTATTAACTTTATCATTCTTGTAATAAGTCAGTTTTTGACCTCTGTAAGGAAAAGGAAACCCAAATATTCATATCTGCATTTTGTTTTATCGCTGTGACCAATAAACACATTTATTCTTGATTGCTCTCCTCTAATGTCACTTCAAAGGTTTTTATTATAATGATCAGAGGAGTGCAATTTTCACTGGTATTTAATGTTTTACACAGGACATAAGTCCCAGAGTTCAAGTCTTAGCATGTTTACTAAAACTCGCTGTCAGTCACCGAACATCCTCCAAACTGCGTGTGAGCAGAGTGATGGGTTCAGACAGTGCAGGAGTCCTTTCTCTAATGGAAGTCTTGTCTCTGCTTCCTCAGGGATCAAACCTGTGACCTTTCCATTATGGGACCTTCTGGCCGCCACCCCCCTGTCTCCCTCACTCACTCACACACACACTCTCTTGCTTCCTAAATTGATCGCAGCTGCAGTGCATTGTGGTTCGATTGCTCAGTGTGATCCCTGGACTCCCCCGGACGCTCGCTCTGCACTTATTTGCTACAGCAGTAAGCACTCTGTCACATTCACTGATGGTGCATGGGACAAACACACACACACACACACACACAACTGTATACTGTGCACTCATACATAGGCACCTTTGTGACACACACAAACACACACACACACACACACACACACACACAAATGTAACCACAAGGTGTCACCACGTCCTTGCTTCCAAAAATCATATATTGGTTGTGCAAAGTGGTTTCGTGTGTGTACATGTGTCATTATGTATGTTTTTGTGATGTTGATGGGGAAAAAAGTTATATTTTGCATATGTTTCTAAAGCTTACGGGTATCAAGAGTCCTTTGTTGAAAATCAGTCATACGTGCTGTGTTTATGTTTGAAGTCTTTTCTCGCAAAATACTGTACTCTACTAAGTATAGCCAACTGAGACGCTCTGGCCTTTATTTTTATTTTTACTATTAAAATAGCCTCATAATGCTCTGTGTGTATACACTGATCAGCCAAAACATGAAAACGACTGACCGATGAAGTGAAGAACATTGATCATCTTATTACAGTGCAATGTCCTGCTAGGAAATCTTTAGTCCTGGCACTCATATGGATGCCACTTGACACGCTCCACCCACCCAAATATTGTTGCAGAACAAGTACACAACCTCATGGCAATGGCACTCCCTGATGGCAGTGCTCCCCACCCAGCAGGACAATGCACCATGCCACACTGCAAAAACTGGTCAGCAGTGACCCGAGGAATGTGAGAAAGAGCTCAAAGCGTCGACCTGGCCTCAAAATTTCCTAGATCCAGATCTGATCCAGAATTTGTTGGATGTGCTGGTACCCCAGAGGTACCTCCGATCCACGGTGGAGCCTCCTTGGATTGATCTTGGCTCTGACCTTGGAGGCATGGACACAGGACCTCTGGGGGGTGTCCTGTGGTGTCTGGTACCAGGTGTTAGTGGCAGATTCAGTCATGTGGGTTGTGAGGTGGGGTACTGGCACATCCCAGACGCTTAATCAGACCAGATCGACACCTTAAACTCATGTTCATAATTATGATTACACATTTTAAGTGTGTGTGCTGCCTACACAGAAGTTTTGTGGTGTGTGTTTTCTAGTGCCAGTTTGTTTTCTTGCTGTTGCAGTTTCAGTGGGGTTTGAATGAGAAACGGGAGCCTCAAGTTGCAAATCTGACCGCAAACAGCCAACGTACCAGCTTAGTTAGCTGTAAGCTATCTTGCAATGGAGTATGCCTGTGTGTTTGTGCTCGGCTCAGCCTCTCACCAGAGGCTCCTTTTCTTTCTGTTAGTTCCTTCGTGTCTCTACTGTTCCCTCTTATCTCTGAACGTTTAAGAAGCAGATTCTTAAAGTCCCAGGTTACGCACAAAGTTGAAACATTTTCAACTTGTGCATCGAGTCCTTGTTTCAATTCCCGCCAACCTATCCAAATGTACCTGTCGTGTCTGTCCAAACTTTGCTTGATGCGTCTCCCCATTGACTTTTCTTGTAGTCAAAACACTTAATCAATATCTGGCACTTTACAAGCAGCCCAAGAATGGAACGTTCAACAGGCGTATCAACATCAACAGTTTTTTAATTCCTTAAGTTTACCTAGAATCAAATGTGTTATATGAGTAACATTGTCTTGCCTTTGCTTTGACTTATGGGATTTCTATCTGACTTACGCACAATAAAATGAAATGCTCAGGAACATGAATGTCTGCCCTTTCAATATACATATATAATATAAATCTTATGCCAGTGCTCTCTGAGCCTAGATGTGTACCGATAACTGCTTCTCATAGGGCTGGTTAGAGCCTCTATGATACTGTTCTCAGACACATCAAGGCGAGACATAAAATTGTACATTAATTGTCTTAAAAGAGCCTCAAATGTAGGCACAACAGCAGACACAAACAGTACACTGGCACTATGCCATCTGGGAATGTGAAGCAACAGCCTCATAACATCATTGTATGCCACTCTGAGCCTCTGCATACTCCTCACACTGTACGAATGCCAGAAATGAGCTGTATACAGAGGTGTGACATAGGCTCTGAACATTGAACACTTAACATCAACAGAACACATTTTAAATTTCCACAGCAGCATATTGGCCTGTGCAGAAATTTTACAACATTGTCTGTAAATATCTCTGTTGTCCGTCAGATCATCAGTGAGGACATGCCCAAGGTGCTTAATTTCCTTGCATATCACGAGAGGATTATCACACAGATGAAAAGTAGGAAAAGATAATTTCCTGTCTTCTTTACTTCTTACCATCATGATGTTACTTTTTTTTGCATTATATTTGATGTCAAAATCTTTGCCATACTGTGTGCAAATTTTCAATAATTGTTGCAGTCCAGCACTGTACAGACTACATATTACCAAGTTATCTGCATACATGAGATGATTGACAACAGTGTCACCCACAAGACAGCCAGTGTTACACCCATTCAGCTGTTTTGATGAGATGACCATGAGGCCTGTGAAACACATGCAAGCAGAGGGCAGAGCCTAGAGCTGGCATACTTAAAGGGAAATTTCGGTTTATTTCAATCTGTCTCCTATCGTCCTAAATTTGTTTCAAGTGACTAGTGACATAAAAATAATAGTTAGCATGTTAGCCGTTAGCCTAGATACAGCCGGGGCGCATAGTAGCGTCAGACCTGTTAAAACGTAAGTGAAAGGGCATACTTCAAGTGCAAAGTTAGTCCACTAAACAAGCTTTTTTTCCACAAAGACCGCCTCATATCGTTAGGATAAATGTCAGAGAACATATAGAAAACAACATGTAAACGTGTTGTCTTACCTTACCGGTGTGGTGCCATGTTTGTTTACCATTTAGCTCTGCTTTCCAAAGCATGGCCGAAATATTGCGAGAACAAGCAGTGATCTCATACCGTGCCTGAAATCTCGCGAGAACAAGCAGCAACAGCTGGAAGGCAGAACCAGACAGTAGCCTGAAAAGTTCATTCATTTATTTTATGAAAGATTTATAGAATAATGGCTGACTTTTTGCCTGACTTCGACTTTGTGGACCGAGGACGAGACACCTCCACCTGGAGTAGTATCCAGCTGGGCTTTATCTAGAGCTCGCAAGATTTCAGGCACAGTATGAGATCGCTGGCCCAGCTTCAGAGGCAGCAGACTCGCGGGGTTCCTGTGCATCACAGTTGGACAGCGGCGCAGAG
Source organism: Epinephelus moara (assembly GCF_006386435.1). Taxonomy (NCBI): domain Eukaryota; kingdom Metazoa; phylum Chordata; class Actinopteri; order Perciformes; family Serranidae; genus Epinephelus; species Epinephelus moara. Next base: position 12,156,374 of record NC_065516.1, read on the forward strand.
CTCTGATAGCAGGGATGTCCATCGGGGCCACCCAAGTCAGCCACTTTAGGGCGGCGTGATTCATAGTAGTCAGAAAAATGACCCAACTGGCCAGAGCATCTCATACATCTCCGCAACATCGTTACATTCAGCAGTGACACAAAAAGAGCTGAATCTACTTTGTACAGAGTCAATTTTCCGAACATTGACATCCATACCCAGCTTCTCTTTCAAATAGACACCGAGTGTGTCGGCAGCCAGGTTGAGATCAAACTTTGTCGCAAAAACACTGACCATCTTTGTCTGCACAGCTTGTTTATCACTTGCCGTGCCAGTCCCAATAATGCCAGATTTCTTCCGCTCTCGCCTGGCTGAAGTTTTAGCCAAGCGAGGTTTGTGTTAAATAGAAGATGCATCAAAATATTTGAGTTGATGCTGGAGTGTGCATTGATAACTTCGGTCTTTCAGACCTGCAGCTCATATTCGTGCAGCCTGTAGACAATCAGACACAGTTAAAAAGTGTCCAATGGAGATTGGACCTGTGTTTGTGGGAGATTGATTACTCAGGACTCGCCAATGATCAAAAGGGATTGTGAATCAATAAGTTAATCAATACTATGGATTGACTAACTGGACAGCTGACCCACTGATAACGCTCATTGTCCCTGTACAAGCCTCCGGGACTACAAACACACCTGACAAAAGAGCTGATTTCAGGGATATGTATTTTCATCGCTGTCTTTGTGGTCCGCTTCATAAATGTTATTTTCCCTCTCCATTTCGACTGCTTTGCATGTGACCTTGACTCATACAAAAGAACTTCATCATCATTCAAGACATTATTGGCAAGTCTGCCAGTATAAAGATGTTCTCATATCCTCGACCAGTGAGAAACACCTTGGGAAAATTACTTTAAATCTGTGCTGCCAGTCATGCTCAAAGAATATGTGTGTGATCATGAACGAAACAATTATCAGGAGGAGCAAATATCATTTTATAATTAACAACTAATCTTTGCTCCTGCTACAACTAAATGGCAGCACCTTTTTATATCTTCTAACCTCTGTGGTTGCTTGTTGACAGAATCAGATTTGCAGATCGGAGCCAATCACCTTCTCAGTGGAGCAAATAATATGCTGCACTCTGCCCTTGTCTTTGGCAGGGACAGCAGCATACCAGATGGTGATAGAGGAGGTGAGGATGGACTCCATGCACCATGACTGTCTTTGGCAGGTTGAAACTTCTTCAGTTGCTGCAGGAAGTACATCCACTGTTGAACTGCCAATATATTGACTCAAGGTTGAAATTACAGAACAATTAAAATAGATTTCCAATAGGCAACCTTTGAAACTTATGAGATATAATATCCTCCAGGCTTTGTGTGGACGATGTGTGTGACTGTGTGTGTATACACATGATAAAACTGGGGTAGGCAGGTTCATTTTGGCGTCATTTGGCAAAAAATCACAGGTCATTTCAGAGAGAGGGTGTTCCTACAAACACAGATGTGCGTGCACATTGCTTCATTACATACCTCATTCAATGGCAGAGAATCTTGTCGAGAAAGTTGCTGTTTTAGTATTGGCAAGAACTGCCTACACTGCAAAGTAACCTGTAAAAGGAAGACGGACTCATTAATAAGAGAGTCTAACCATAAACAAAATCAAATGTGTCAGTATCGGTGAAGCATTTCAGAGATGGAGAGGAAATGCTGATCATAGTTTAGCCTTCTGCTAACTGGAACCAAAGACTCATGGCTGTGGTATTAATTCAAGTTCATGTTTATGAAGCTAGCTTGAGCCTCAAAACACAGCATGTCCTCCACCTCGCTCCGTGCTGCTACACACTACCTTGATGGGAGGAAAATGGGAAGCAGTTCTGGAGACAGACCCCAAGTAAGCGGCAGCAGCAACCAAAATACAGTCAGCGCAACCCTGGACAGCCCTGACTCCCCACCAGATAAGTAAACTTTCTGTTGCTGTTGTTACACAGGTTAGACCTGGCACTACTGTTGGCCACCGGCCCGCTGTGACCGCTGACTTTAAGCTCCTGGACCTCACTGTTTTCCCAATTTGCGGACATTTAAGGACTATGTTGTTCTCCTTTGAGTTAACTGCTAACTGCTACCATCTACTTTTAAAAGCTCCCGTGATGGGTTGCACACATAACATCACACCCGTGACACACATGATAACACTCTGTCCCCCCATTTTGCTATTGTGCCTTTTATACAGAATGGCGAGGCGAAATAACAGCGTGAAATTCCTGCCTTGATGAGGCAATGTAAAAGGGGCTCTTGTCTCATTTGTGGTTGGATAAACAGAGAAAGAACTCTACAATAAAATAGGATTACATAAATAAGTTTATGAGGAACACTGTGTTACTCTATAAAGCGGGTGCATATGCCTGGCAGGAGGGGGTTAGGACAAAGAGCCAAGAGCTGCAGGAGAATGGTGCATTTTCAAATTCTGCCACTTTTTTTTGGAAAACTGGCAACCCCAGCTTGAAGCATAGCTGCTGGTGTGCAGTTCAAAAGACAATAAAACTGACCTATATTTGGTTGGAAGTTTTATTTTAGATGATTACATTGTTTAAACATTTCACTTACTTCATATATACGTTCCCTTTTCAACAAACATACCCCAATTTTTAACCTATTAAATTTAACCTATTAAATCTGGACGACCTTGTGCAGTTTCAACAAATAAGTTTTCACAATCAATTTCTTTCCTTTAGTCTGACTTCAGCCAGAGCTGCAGAGCTTCCAAAAGCCCGTGTGCTGTTTCAGTGCTTTCAAACACTGTGGGGGGGGGGGGATTTGGCCCAGCTGCAGGAAATGTTCACATTATTTGACTAACAAAATATATGCATTTTAACATCAGTTTGGACCACTCTAGCTAGTAGCTACTTTATAGTAGGCTGTACATAATCCTATACAGTGAGGTTTTCTATGGCACGCTACTTTGTACTAGTAGGTTTAGTACAACATGGTCTTTTGAGAGAGAGAGGAGGGAGAGAGATTTTCTATTGTAAGGACTCTAGAAGCCCATTTTCACTGAGACATACTGAGGTGAGAGGTGAAGAGACCCCTTTAACCAGTTTTAGCAAAATTCATACCAAAATGATACCTACAAACACAAGTACACTACCCAACTCGACTCAAGAAGGTTGATTAGACCTTATTGATTACATTACATTATAATGCTTGAAGATAATTTGGAATGAAGGGTTTGAATTATTGCATGTGATCATTATCAAATTCTAGGCTAGCAAGAGTAATGCAACAACAACAAATAAATAGTAGATGACGCAAACATGTGAGGTCATGTACTCTTCAAATAAGTGAATAAAGCGCTGCATAATGTAACAACATTTGATGTGGTTTAAGGCTTCAAGCCACTGAATAGTGTTCAGATAGATTAAGGGGTGCTCTTATTACCCAGTGCATTATATATCAAATACCCACCTCAATTAAATCTAGTGTACAACATACAGGTGCATCACCATAACCTAGAATATTATAATAACTTCAGTATTTTTGTCATATATATATGTAGTTTCTACACAACCTAAACTCTTGTAACTTTACTGGGTCATGAAACAGCCACCTGCATAATGTTAAATAACGTTACCTTCGGGAGCATGGCACTGACTTAATGAGCTCACATCATGCATGATTAGCCACTAGCTTTCAACCCATTGTGTCACAGCTACAGTTACACGCCCACCGGCAACAATAGTTGCCAAAGTGTATGCTTGTCATTTTCCACTTAAAAATACATTTCTAAATTCTATACATGTTTTATATATCAATGATATGTGAATCGACACCTTAGAAAATCATATTAAGAAAAAAAATTAAGTTTCCACATACTTCCTGTCACATGGCGTTGTTGAGTTCCTGACCCATCTTACTGAGGGCATGGCGACCACAAACCCCCACAAGTAAGGTGATTTTCATATTATAATAATATTTTTTTTGTTGACATATATATATCTACTTAATCATGAAAGTCTCTAGAATCATCCAAACAACAGAAATATTACATTGGATGTATAGTTTTTTCTATATGCAATCATTTGTCCAAGCGGCAACTATTGTTGCCAGTGGGCACATACCTTGTCAGTAGATAATAATGTTAGCTAACATTACCAACATTACAAAGGGCTAATATTTGGTAACAATACAGTTTTTGATAGTGTTAGCTTTAACATTTGGTAACCAACATTACTAGTGTTTGGAAGCTAGCGCTAGCTAACTACCTAGCTAACTAACTAGCTAGCTATTAGCGCTGCCAATGTTAGCACTGACTGTGTTGCACTGTGTAGTAGATTAGGACTAAATGATGTCAAATACAGGGAGAACATCTTTAACACTATTGTACATGAACAGGGATATAGAGTTGGAATTGTTTGGTAAAAAATATCCATTTCAAATTGCGTTAATTTCACAAAATGGTGGCCCCCGGTGGCCATGGGAGCAAACTCTTTTGTGTTTTCCACAGAGATAAACCAGGAGGATTAGAGAGGTATACTTTGNTGAACCGGAAACACCGGAAGCAGTTGGGGTGAAAGTGCGCTACGTCAGACTTAATTCGAACCTAACTGTTTCCATCCCCCGTTTTGCGAATCAACATTTTTTCGAATCAACCAAAACCCGGCTATAGCGAGTGTATTTTAGTTTGTGCAAATCTGGGGATCTTAATTCGAATTTTGGCATTTCCAAGTTTTTTGATGACAAAATTCATGAATTAAATTGTTCTCACACTTGTTTTAAATAATAAAAGTCTTTCTCAATAAAGACAGCTGAATTACATGTTGTTTTTAGTGCTCTAATTCACTTTTCACCATTAGAGGGGTAGATACAAGGTATGTGCCCTCCGGCAACTATAGTTGCCAAACATTCAAATGAGATTTTCTAGAACAGAGAGCACAAAATGGAGGAAATAACTTTAGAACATGTTCATATGGGACTCAGTTAATATGATTATATGCATAAAAACATTGAGAAAAATTTGGGCACAAATGGGTTAACGTTACTTAGCAAGAACTTAACTTTTCCTTAACTTACAGTGGGCTGCTTGGTCGTCGCTAAAATAATAATAAAAAAACTGTCATTCACTCACCTCGTCTGTCAGCTAGCAGTATCATCATCTTCCTGTCAACTGAATTCAAGTTTTCCGCATCTGCCGATACATCAGATAACTTCCTGCGTGTCATTTCAAAATAAAAGCTGTCCAGTGTGTCGGATGGACCTCATTCACATGAATGATTTGCTCTGTTAGTAGTCATAATTTGGTAAGTTAAAATGCAGTAGTTATCACTAATGCTATAAAATAGGGAAGGCTTGAAAGTTAAATACATTTGTTGTCTATTTTCAATCTCTTCGGCTTTGAAATGAACAACACACAAACTCACCGATGTTGCTTGAATTGCCTTTGGCCTCAGAACATGCGTTGCTCATAAATACTTTGGATGAGTCTCATGCAGAGGACAAATTTCCTCAAGGGGACCTGTTGTTTCTTAAATAGCGATGATGTGAAGGTGATGAAGGAGACTCCGATGACACCGTCTTGCTTGCATAAAGAAAAGGTTTATTACAAGAAGTACAGCATCTATCAAACATCTAGGATGCTTGGAGAGGTTCGAGGCCAATGTGAACTGCTCTAAAAAACAGCCCCAAATTACCCCCGTTATATAGACTCGCTGTTTCTGTGGGCCATAAATATCTTCTTGACCCTGACCATACATGCTTTTGACCCTGGGCCCCTTACTGGTCATCTGTTCCAAAACTTCAGAGTAAATGATAATACACTACAGACCAATAAAGTGTAACTTAACTTGATAGATCTTTGCAGTGAATTGTTTGGCTTTTAGTTCTTCAAAAGTCCTGTTCATGTGTTCCCATGTGAACACCCTGTCTGCCGTCTGTTATATGCTCTTGGGTCTATTCCAGTCAATCACATAAATGTGAGAGATTTAGAGAAACAAACCGAACTCATTATGCCGAAATCACAAGCTTCAGTGATGCAGATCTGGGCCTGAAATCATGTCATCCCTCTGTTTTGTTGTTGTTTTTGAGCTGTGACTTAGAGGGCAGACAACTTAGAGACAAACAGGGCTGCCAGTCTGTTTGTGCTCCTGCCAAAGCTGACCAAAACACAGCCTGGCAACCATGCCTGACTAGGGCTCTAATGAGTGTTCTTGAAAGGGTCAACATCTTAGGGAGAATGAGTGAGCCAGACACAAACACACACAGACACACACATCCTCATAACTTCAATTACAAACTCACTAATTGTACATTTTTAGGAAGTGACACAGACCACACCAGAGTGCATACTCAACAACAAGTACTCCCAAGTGATCAGCCTTTGAGTATGAGGTACCCTCTGCAGGCCTGACAGGTGGCTTTGTTCGCCCCGTCAAGGTGAGCACAGGCAAAAACAATAATCTACGTAAAAAGTTTTTTAACAACCTCATGTATCCTTGGCAGAATTCTATATAGTAAAATACTACAAAAATGCACTTCTTCCATTTATTGTTCTGCAAAGATGCATGTAAATATCCTCGTAAATGGGTTCAGAGAAAGGTGCTATGGGCGACTGTAGGTTTTACAAATCACCATTAAAGGAGGAGCCGCATGATTAAACCTTTTACATCCCTGTTCAGGTTAGTGGAGGTTAGCTGTTTGGAAATCTTTAGTGCACCTGCTGTATGGGCCCCACGGAAGTCAAGCTTTTTTGGCTTCATGAACCACTGAACAACTTTTAAAGGAATGAATGGGTTGCCACCTCCAACGCTGTATCCAGTTTTCTTTATAAATCCATGGGAGATGCTTGTGTATGTGTGTGTTGCAATCTTCAGAGCACCCACTTCCTGCTTTCCCCTTATTTTAACATTATGTACTTATGTACTTTATATAATTGCGCAAAGTTACATGACCTAGTCATGTGACGTTACATGCTGTAGTTACATCACATTACGACATTACTTACATCCCATAGGTTATCTTAAGTGCTATATTGTAGGCAACTGGATTTGCTTGAGTTTCTTGAAGACGTTTCACCTCTCATCCAAGAGGCTTCCTCAGTTCTAATAGACTGGTGTGGAGTCACATGCTTTAAACTCTGTGTGGGTGTGAATCCTTGCAGAGTCATTAAGGTCACATGTGAGTTGTTGACCCACCCGGCCATCGTGTGTGTTGTTAGGGTTAGATGGGCTCAGGTGTGAATGGGTGTTAAGTCGTCTGGGGAGGGATCCCAACACTGCATTGGGTGGGTGATAAGTGGTGTCATAGACCATCTCCTCTATTCAGTGATGGCTGTTCCAATTTAATACAGATGAAACATCTGTCTTCTCTGGCCAAGATGTGAACATTCCTGTCCTCAACAGAATGTCCCTTTTCATTTAGATGTAAATGGACAGCAGAGTCTTGACCTAAGGAGAAGTCTTCAAGAAACTCAAGCAAGTCCAGTTGCCTATGATATAGCACTTAAAGCTGCAATAGGTAGAAAGCCTGAAAACGGTTGATTTTTGAGTCTCTTCTGAGTTAGTTTTCGTTCGTCTCCGCCCTGAGCCCCTCCTACCAGACGAGCATGCAAGTATTTTACCCTGAGCCCCTCCTACCAGACGAGCATGCAAGTATTTTATCCTACTTGGTTCTGTTTCTCCCTCTCTGGGAGCCTCGGCTCTCCCTCACCGCGCAGCAGCCCTCCCCATCTCTCTGTCGCAGACCCCCACATACTCCCAAGCCTCGGCTCTCCCTCTCCGCGGAGAGCCCTCGGCTCCACTCCCATGGCCGACCCTCGCACCCTCCGGCCGGCCCCGGCCCCACCTCACCCTTCCCCTCCCTCCGGGGCTCCGAGGAACCGAGTTCTGTCTTCCTTTTTTTGGGTTTAGCCATGTAGGCAGTTGTAGCCAATGCTGGAATAGCTATTTTACCTGGTGCACTGTTCGCCATTGCCGCTTGCTCTCCCCTTCTGCCGGCGGCATGGGAACGCGCATATGCAGTAGAATAGTTAATAGGAATGCAGTGGTCTGAGCTGACCTTTGATTGGTTGATGCACATCGGCACGATACTGATTCTTTAGAGGCTGAACACAGAGCCATGGTGAGGTGCAGAAACCTACTGTTTGTCTCAGACCACTTGATTTACTTTATGCTATGTTGCCTACTGGAGCTTTGAGATTACTCTGACCTGGATGACTAAGAATCTTCACCAACATCCTGTATGTAACAAACACACTTACTTTAAAGGGCCAGTGTGTAAAATGGGTTGAAAACAGTGACATGTAGCGTTTAGATTCTAGATTGCAGCGCTCACTTGCTCGCCTGTGCTCACCCCTCCCGTCGGCAAAGTTACGGTGGCCTCCAAGGACCAAAACACTTTGGAAAAATGGCGTCGTCCGCGACAGAGAGCAGCGTCTCTGCCGGTAGCATATCCGAAGCAACGAGCAATGAGGTGAAGATCTAAACCATATTATGATATGTTATAGGTTATCAGTGAGAGGTTAGGAGTGTTTTATTCCTAATTGTTTGGTAACACGAGCAAACAGCGCAGTAGGGAATTGGATTTGTAAAATGTTTTACAAAGTATTTTTATTTGATTCCCCAATAGTGACAGCTTTTCACTACGGTCACCATGCTCTGTGAAGAAGATAAATATAGCAATTTTTCTGGCACTTTTCAACATAACATGGGGTGACTGACACCTCGTATCCTTGCCTTGATCAAAACACACAAACATTTCCCACTAAAAGCCAGAGTGATTTCAAGCAATCACCATATGGAGAGGCCTCTCAGAGCACAATGGATTATTAGGAGTGTACGCAGGGAAGCATCTGTATTGGTATAAAAAGGAACTTTTGTCTGAGGATCACAAATGTTTAACAAAACTCTGCTGTTGAATTAATGAGCTCAAATATAGTAACAATGTTTTTTTTAGCGCATGCATCCTTGAAATTACAGGAATATCTGCATTTGATTGGTCTTGATCTACATGTCAGGGTTGACATCCGATGGCAGCCTCATCTCAAACAGAAGGTAAAACTTTCGTTCCCAGAGGAGATATCTCTGTCACTCTTTCTGAGGTCTGAAGCCCAGAAGCTGTCAGGCGCCCATGGGATGATTTTTTTTGGTGCTTTACTATTATAGGTGGGCAGGCCCTCCATTGCACCTGCTACTGCGATACCTCTAAAATTACTTAGAATTGTGAAAGCTTTATAAACCACCTTCCCACCTTGTGTACAGCACTTATGGTTTTGAGTCATAGCTTTTTTATGTATTGTTGTCTGCTGAGAGCAAAGCTTGTAGGATGAACATCTAATGGGTGAGTACAGGTTTCATGTTGTTATACAGTGGGATCAGGGATTAAAATGTACTGTATATATAAAGCAATGCTGTTGTGACCGTTCACATTTTGTAAAATGCACACCCATAGTAATCTGTGTCAGTGATAACACTGGCTGCTGTGCAATTGATGATGAATGAAAAATTTTAAAAATGCTTTAATAAATGATGTGATCAGGTGCCGTCATACATTTATCATACTGAGTAGGCCTGTAATGAGTTGCTTTTCTTAATAATTATTTGCTCTATGGTTATTAGCAGAGGTGGGAGTAAGTCATACATGTGCATGTGTCGAGTGTTAAGGCTCTTACAAACCGATGATCAGCCGTAGTTCAATGTTAGGCTGTCTGTTGCCCTAGTCTTTGCAGTGTGTCCCACACCGCTGGCCCTCGTAAGCCCATGTCGGCTTTTTTCATCCGATTCATCATGCAATCGGCAGTGGAGACTGCAGAGCCCATCGGTGAATGAAATCACTCTGGCAGTTCAGCTCAGTGCATGAAGAGAAACAGAAGTGAGGAAAGTAAACAAATGACTAAAGTCAAGAGAGAGTGAGATCGAAAAAAACATGTTACATGAGGTAAGATTAGAGCTCTTCAGTAAAAATGTCTCTGATGGTTCGTGTTATTGTTCAGTGGCGTACAGTAAATGTGCTCTGTTCTTTTACCTCCATATTGTGTTGTTAGTGTGCTATCTGGCTAACTAGTGTCATGATGGTCTTCCTGTTTGCCCTTACGATTACAAACCACTGCCATCTGCCAGTGTGGAGAGTTATTTCCTCTCATGCTGGCGCAGAATGTACATGCTGGTTGGTCATTGCTGTAGTCTTTGTGGTGTGTTCATGTGCAACCTTTTGGCCAAGACACAGGCGACGCAACAGTCTGTTCTCGTTACCGCTATTTCTCTGACATCAGTTTGGTGTATCTGGGCCTTTTACCTTAAAGTCTCAAGCAAGTCCCAAGTTACTCTGTTGAAAATGAAGCAAGTCAAGACTTACTAAGGTAAAGGAAGTCACAAGTCATTAAAAACTCTGATTATCTGTTAGCTTTCAAGCTAACATTTGACCAGCCAATAACCTGATAAGTTCACTAAAAATACACATTTAAGTAAATTTCTTTGTGGGTTTTGAAGTGACAGATGAAGTTGCATGTTGTGGTGGTTGCAGACTTTGCATACTTCTCTTTGTAGTACCATCATAGATGACATAATGCTTGAACCCTATTTTATTTTTGGACTAGCCTCCATGATAGCTGCTTCGTGCTTTTGCCTCTACTCGTCTGCCACGTCCAATAGGTTACCAGGTTTGCATGCATTACATCACCAAATCATATTTTAAAAAACAAAATAGAACATCTCAATATCTAGAAAATGCAAACATTCAATGAAAAAAGTCCTTTTGAGTCATCTGCCTCAAGTCTAAGTCAAGTCGTAAGTCATGAATACCAAGTCAAAGTCAAGTCTTTTATTAGTGTAAGTCATAAAAGTCTCAAGTCCTTAAATTTATGACTCAAGTCTGACTTGAGTCAAACATGTGACTTGAGAACCCCACCTCTGCTTATTGACATATTGTGTAAGCAGCCTTTGTGTTGATTTGTTTGTGTAGGCTGGCTAAACCTGTATTGGATGTTGAAGTTGTAACTGAAGAAATCAAGCTGTGGTGGTTTGAGTCCAGGGCAAGCTGCTAGACTGGTGTTGATAAATTTAATGCTTTCACTGCAGTGTGTGGCGCCGATCAGAGGCTGGTTCTCAGGATGGGAGTTGCATAGTGATCCTCTCCATGGTCTGCTTTGCAATTTTCTGGAGTGGTTGTATGTGTCCATGCATGTGTATGTGACAAAAATATTTGCACCAGGCCAATCACAATTATATTACACTGCTGGTCTGAGGACAGCAAGTGTTGTTGTAAAGATCTTAAAACCCTCTGAGGAAAATGTATGGTTCTTGGCTTTATAAATTAAAATTAGCTGAGAAATAGAGGATGTTGTTATGTTAGTGTGAGAAAACTCGACTCGCAGGGAAGAAGAGCTACAGTGTCTAAGATTTTCTGCCACCTGCTCCGCTTTAATCTTATCAGCAACATGATGTTAACAGCGTCACTCCTGCCATTTTAATTTGTCTCATGATGTGTCTCCTTGTCTTCAGTGCTGTCAGTGACTGTGTGTGGGACACAAGTACGGTGCACTGAAATTTGATTTCATTTGATCTGATTGGATTGACCAAAGGAAGGAAGTAATTGGATACTTCTATAAATATTTACAGAGAAAGAGAAAGGAGAGGCCAACGGAGACGGGGTGAAAATGACTCATCCTTGAACTGGGTTGAAATCGACTGTGTCAAACCGAGAGGAAAATGTGTTCTCCCTGAGGAGAGTAAGACAGAGGAAGAGGAAAGAGGTGCAAGAAGAAGAAAATAGATTAAGAGTTGTCCCAAAAACAAAACAAAAACACACACAAGTGCAGAAACACCCTGGTATGAAGCATGTATGTGCATGCGATGCATTTACTGTGAGCGATGGGGTAACCTTCATGGTACCTACCGGTGCAAAACGCTAAGACATGACTTTACATTTGTCTTTTAGGGACCAGCCAGGCAGGGTAACAACCACTAAACTATTTGTCTTTTAGCTTTGGTTCCTATTGTCTTAGCCAAGCTCAGGAACTGTATTCACAAAGCTTCCTAGTGCTAAGAGTTGCTCCTAGTGATGAAATTCTAAGAAAATACTTAGAATTGTGATGTTTTTCTTAGAATTTTCCCTTAAAGTTAAGGCTAGGTCCTTGTAAAGATAAAACATATTCACAAAGCATCTTAGTCCTTAAAAGATGGAAAATATGTAAGGAGTAGTGAGAGGAGAAAATGGTCATGCAGGGATAATATTTGTGATTAATTTCATTAGGGATACACACACATATCACACCCAACGCAATAACGCTATAACACCAGAAATAAAATTATCACAACACTAAGATATTTGAAAAACTGGAAAAATGCAACAGAGCAGCAGTGTTAAGTTGGGTCTGTCTCAACCTTCCATCAGCAGAGTGATCACACTAACAATGACAACGCTTTCACAGTCAGCAGTTCATTTCATTTCCACTGGGTGTCCACACCCTGCAGGCTCACAAAAGGGCATGTCTCTGACAACCAATCACATCTGTTATAAAAAAAAATGCATCATACCTAGCAACCACACCTCCTCACTAAGGCAAAAGTTTCTGTCCCTTCCTGCTCATAGTTACTCTGACAACTTTCCTAAATCACTTATAAGCTCAGTCTCCTCACTAAAAAATTTTAGGCTACGTTAGGAGCTCTCTGACAGTTTTCTAAGAATGTTTGTGAATACGGCCCCTGATGTTTTCCTCTAGAAAAGCTTAAGAAAACAAGATGTTCCCATTGTGAAATCACAAACAACACGAGCTCTCTCTCACGGATTTTAATGAGCCCTTTCTGCACACTTTATGTTCAATTGCAATAATGCAAACTTTGTTGTGTCACAATTTGCAGCACTGTAACGTTAAAAATCTGGAGCCCTATTCAGAAACATTCTGAGAGTAGTCTCAGAGAGGTCCTAACTTAGCCTAAAAACTTTTCGTGATTAGTCCTAACTTAGGAGTGATTTAGGAAAGTTCTCAAAGCAACTCTGAGCGAGGAAGGGACAGAAACTTTTATCTTAGTGAGGAGGTGTGGTTGACCCTGTTGCTAGGTATGATGTAATTTTTTTAGCAGATGTGATTGGTTGTCAGAAACATGCCCCTTTGTGGAAATTAAATGAACTGCTGACTGTGAAAGTGTTGTCATTGTTAGTGTGATCACTCTGCTGAAGGAAGGTTGAGACAGACTCAACTCATCACTGCTGCACTGTTGGGTTTTTACAGTTTTTTAAATATCTGTGCTGTGATAATTTTATTTCTGGTGTTATAGCATTAGGTGGGAAATGTGTGCGTATATCTAATGAGATCGACCGCAAATATTATCCCTGCACGATCGAATCTGTAGCATTTCATTTACTCACTCTCAAGCAGCATTTGGAGAATATTTCTCTCTGTCTTTCCACCATTTTCTCCTCTGCTTCCGAAACTCTTAGAAGTCCTCCTCTCTACTCCTCACAGTTTTTCACCTTAGGAGCTCTTTTGAGGTCTAAGATGCTCTGTGAATAACTTTATCTTTCCAGTGACCTAGTCTTAAATTTTCATCACTAGGAGCAACTAGGAAGCTTTCTGAATACAGCCCTAGGGATAAATGAGGATGTTTGAAATAATTAAAAAAATGCATTTAAGAGCTGACCAGTGCAATATGAGCACTGACATTTCAACACATACCAGAAATGTCTTCCTTCCTCTGATCCTATCTAACCCCTCTCATCTGTCCCCTATCTGCCACTGATGAGTGTCCCACTCCTGAATGACCTGCCTGCTCAGCTGCTCACTATTAGCTCGAGTACATATACAGTTCAGTGCTGACTCTGAATCTTTTTCAGCTTGTCATCAAACAGCAGCAGGTGGCAAAGATGCTGTTGTAAAATTCAAATTAATTTTTAAGTGTTGACAGTGCACAACCATTTGGGTCCAGTCACTAAAGCCATCTGAAATATATGTTTTAATCAATTTTTTTTTTTTACAGTGGCATATGTGGTTTACTTGCCACGCAGAGTCATCAGTTCAAGTGTGCATGAGCGGCATGCGCCATTTAATCAGGTTACTTGCTTGAATAATCATTTGGTTAAAAAAAAAAAAAAAAAAAAAGTCATAAAATAATGAAAAATCAAAGATGATGTCTTTGTTTGTTGTTGTCTTGCCTTGTTTTGTCCAGAATCAACAGGTATTCAGACCACAAGCATAGAAAACAAAGGAAAGTGGCATACATTCACAGTGAGGAGGCTCGAACCGGAGAAGTATTCTCAACTCAAAATGCTAAAACATAACTTTAAAAAACAAATCAAAACAGGTTCAACTTAATTTTATGTTGATTGATTAAGCTGCCTGTTCCAGTGTTCAAACAGAATGCAAACGGTCCAAACAACACAAACTGGCATCTTGTTAGTCTGATTTTTGAGTCTGTGTTTCCTCAGATTTCCACACATATTCATATTTCGCTTGCGTATTTTGATGATGCCTGCTTTCTGACATTTGCCTCTAACTTTCACCTCCAACTTTGTTTATCTTCACATTGCTTCTGGCAAACCCAATCGCCAGAATAAATGTTGGCATTGTGCATTTCTGCAAACCACGGACATGTTACATTTGCACATCATTATTTAGCTGACATGACAGAACTTTACATTTCTTTATGTGTTAACATCACTGTGGCAATGTTTAGACAGAAATACCCCCACTTGGTTATGGTTTGGAAAAAATCAGTGTTTTGGCTGAAAATACCTGGTTTTGGTGGCACAATCATGGCTGGAAATGCCCTGATGTCTTGCGAAAAAACATCTGGGGGTATTCCATCAACGTAGCTAAGAATATCCAGACTAATGGCGCGTTCCAGGCAACCCGTAACTCGTGTTTTTACAACCTTCCACCCGTGAAAGTGCACTGGAACGGCAGTCAAACCCGTAACTTACCACCCATGAACTCGTACCAGATCTATGTACTCCCAGTTACGCTCTCTGACGTCACACAGCCCTCTAAACCAATTACATTACTCCTCTAAACAACAATGGCAGTTCCATGGATGCAGTGCTGATGCAGGTGATACACGGTGAGAAATAGACAAAAAATAACCCTCATGTTAACGCATTATTGGCAGCCGCTCTAACAGCTGGTTTCCAGTGCAAGAATAAATCAATACAAAATACGTTTCCAAACACACAGATAACGTAAAATAAAAAGTATAATACCATCTGTGACCTTATGCGCCACTTCTCCTCCTCCGTTTCGCTCAAATGAGGAAGGAACCGGCACCTTTGGTGACAGAAGTGATCATAAACAAACATAAACCCCGCACAGTCCGCCATGTTGCTTTGAGAGTTTGGCATAACTTGCCTGGAACACTATGAAGTTGTGAGTCGTGACTTGAAGTGGTGACTTAAGGGCTCAGAAACTTGCCTGGAACGCAGCATAAGGTGTCATCTTGAAGTTTGACTAAACGCCAACTCCCAATCTAGCTCCAACCCGTTCCATCAAGTGAAATCAGCTGGCTCCAATTGATGCTAATTCAAGCCACACTAGTTGAGTGCTGAAAATGTTGCAAAATGTCAAAAAGCAAAGGAAAGGATCGAGCGGAGACTTTTTCTGCGGCGGAGCAAATGCTCCTTATGGAAGTGTATGAGGACTATGAGGACATGATTAAGAAAAAGGCAATACTGCAGCAATTAATAAAGCAAGGGAGATGGCGTGGCGGAATATTGCCAACAGGCTTAATGCGTAAGTGACCAGGATTGCCCGGCAGCATAAGTTACCATGGTTACTGGGCTGGGATTCAGGTTAACCACCTTGATGGAACGGAGTTGTGGCTCAGTTTGATGGAACAGAAACCGGAGTTTAGCTCAATGTATCAGGCTTAGCCAGAACCAGAGCCTCACCGATGTGAGGCTAATCTTAGCCACTTTGATGGAACAGAACTCTGGCTCACATTAGCCAGACTTTTAGCCAGACTTGGCCATTTAAGCCTGGATTTGCCTTTAGCCTGCTTGATGGAATACCCCCCTGGTTTGGAAGTGCTGCAATGCCAAAACAAAGTCAGCTCATACAGTATACATGTAATCTGAACTACATCACTGTGGAAATGTTCATATGCTACGAATTAAATGTATACACGTTACATGTCCGTGGTTTACAGAAACGTACAATACCAACATTTTCCTCTGGCAACTGGGCTGCTCTTCTCAACAAATAAAAAGTGCTTTACCACACCACAGCCTCCTGAGCTGAGCACATCTGTTCAGGCTTCTGTTTTAACAACTGTTATTTCTTGTGTCGTTTTTGCTGGTTGCCCACTTTAGTTTTCTCCTGTGACGACTTAGATGTAGGTTAACTCAGTTAAAGGACTAAAAACACTCTTTGTTAACTCAAGGTGAAACCAACCGGCACAACACAAATAATAATGTAGGCCCTTTGGGATTTGCAGAGGTCAAACCTGTGACCTTTCACTTATGGAGCGTTGTCTCTTGACACTTCTCCCTGCTGCAATAACCTCAGAGTGCAGTGGTTGAGTTATAAAGAGAAATAAGTTTAGGCTTGGTGTTATTGATTGGCAGAGTGAGCATCTGGCTAATGCTGTTTGCCAGGTTCTGTTCTTTCCTTCAGGTGGAAGAGGAGAGTGAAATCGTCTGCCTCCTCGACATCCTCAGGGAGCTCTCAAGCTTTATTCATCCCCCCGTTAAGCCTTTATCTGATGCTCTCCTTTGTTTGCTTATTTACACGAGGATGACCCAGTCAGTGATCAGCAGGATTGCTGATACGTAATTCACTCACAGCTCAAAGACATTGACGGTAATGATCCTCTGATAATATGGAAGTCAGGTCAAGTGAGACATCTTAGTTAAAGCTCCATTTCTGCTGAGAGTAATCTTAGTGAACGTGGTTCGTAGTGCGGCCAACTGAATTCAGATCTGCTCACTGATATTCAGAGGGAAGACTTGGGTGTTCATAAAATTATATTGAATATATGAACTTAACTGAGGAAAGGGCAATCTTACTAGTGACTCATCAAGTGGAAAAAATTGAGGATAAATCAATGTAAGGCTGCTGTTAACATAACTTTATAGAACAGGGGGATAAAAGATGGCAGATGATTTATTCTACAATTAGCAGCTGGGGTGCAGTGGACTCTCAGAGTGAAAAAAAACACACAAACTTGTGCATGAATTAGTAATTAAGCCAAATTAATAACCCATAAGCATGAATAAACAGGCAATAATGCACAACACAATATTGTTTTCATTTTAACACACTTTTAAGGGATGTGAAAGACAATGTTTTACAAGCAAAATCCAAAGGTGGCACAGTTTTGCAGTGGTTAGCATTGTTGCCTCACAGCAAGAGGGTTCCTGGTCCGAACCCAGGGTGAGGGGTTTGAACCCAGGGTAAGGGAGCCCTTCTGTGCAGAGTTTGTATGTTCTCCTTGTGTCAGCGTTGGTTTTCTCTGGGTACCCCAGCTTCCTCTTCCCCTAACCTGCATGTCTCAATCCAAAGACATGCAGGTTAGGGTTAGGATAATTGGTGACTCTAAATTGTGAATGTAAGCGTGAATGGTTGTTAGTCTCTATGTGTCAGCCCTGTGATAGTCTGGCTTCCTGTCCAGGGTGTACCCTGCTTCTTACCCAATGTCAGCTGCGATAGGCTCCAGCCCCCCAGCAACCCCCAACAGGATAAGTGGCTACGGAAAATGAATGAATGTATTAAATGAGACACCACTGCAAACACTTCATAATGACTGCAGAGGCCACAACAACTGGCAGTTTCTGTTAACACAGTTACTTTTAAAACACAAATGACTACATAATGCACATGATTTTTAAACTAAATGTATTTACCATCCACCCCATCACCCTGTGTGACTCCCCAGTCAAATCTGTGGAGTCCTTCTGCTTCCTGGACTCCATCATCACCCAGGGTCTCAGGATGTACTGTACTTCCTGTGGCAGCTGAAGAAGTTCATCTTGTCAGACAGTGATGATGCAATTTTACAGTGCCATCACTGAGCCCACCCTCACCCCTCCATTAACATCTGTATGCTGCTGCCACTGCCAAAAACAACAACCACCGACTTTCACCTGGGAGGCCGGTGTCTGCTCTCCGTTTGAATGTAGAGCCAAACCTTGGTGTTTTTTTCTAAACACAAACACATGCTTTTGTTGCCTAAAACTAAATCACATGTATTGTGTTCGCCAAACGTAACCACTTGCATTTGCTGTTGAAGGAAAAAATGTCCATTTGCGATGTTGTACCAACGTAGTACATTTATTTTGAAAGAGACTGTATGTAAACTGTACATATCCTGTGATAACGGAAGTGTATTTTGAAAAGAGACAATGCATGTAACAGGCTGAAGTTGACATGCCAACAACCAATGCATCCAGGGTACCTTGCACGTCATATGTTGACATGGAAAGTCCATGACCAAGCGTCGATATGTGGCAAGGTCCGAGTGAGAATGTCTTGCTCTTTACATTGCACATTGTTTTTGGACTTTGTACTGTGAACCCCTGCTAGGTTCAGTTTTCTTCATTTTCTACAACTATCATCTATAAGAATAGCACGGCTCTTTCATTTTTATTCAGATATATTCCACATATTATTCTACATATCTACTACATACAGTAGCATTATGTTCAGTGCTGCCACAAGTGGCTGGAAACTATAGTGTAATGATGTGGACACAAGAGCACATACTGTCAGTTTCTCTTAATAAATCACAAAGAAGAGAGTTCCTATTGGAAAGGTCATACTTCCTGTAACAGATTTCAAGAATCCTGGACTAATTTAAATATTCTGTGTTTTGATATCCATCCATGAAGGGGGTACAGGAGGTTCAACTAAGATGTTTTGGATCCTGCTGTGCCTCCATCAGCAAAATGTCCTATTATTATGTAAATCTTTGCATCACATCAGGCATATATAAAGACTTCAACTGTTCAGCTGATGTGCAAATAGGTGGTAAGCACATACCTCTGTTGGCTGTCAACATTGTTCGATATTAGGCCGTTGATTGTTAGAACGTCAACCTTGAATCCATTGTCAATACCTGCTTATTCCACAAGGTCTAATGTGGGTAAAGCGCATATACTGGGGGACAATACATTATTTTGCATGTCTTTTGGAATGGAAACTATATGGTCGGTCACACAAGGTCCTCACAGACACCTGCAACCTTTCTCAACTTGTACACAAACATGCCATCTATAGAGTCCTTTGCTTGATTCACAGCAGTGGGTGGGTGATACGAACTGTATGAACATAACATGTTTTTTGACTTACAGTTCTGAGATTTTTTTTTAATTGTTGAAGCATCTAGTAATCTGTTTTCTCTTGTTTTCCGTTAAAACATACACCCATGAAGAATGGGGAAAGAATCACAAACTCCCTATGGATCACCTTTGAAGGCCCACAAGGGAAAAACGGTCATATTCATGCATGAATATATCACAACTCCTCAGACGGAAAAAAAAACTGAAAAGGGAGAAATTGGAGAAAAAAAACAAGAGGCCCAAATGTATTTCCCCAGCTCATTATTAATTTCAGGGCCTGGGGCAAAAAAACGCCCCAAGCCCTTATTAATTTCTGACCCTGATGTTAACCCCTACTAAAATTTAATTTGCTGTGAGATGAAGAGCCTGCAGATTCTGCTCGGAAAAGTCGATGTGATTTTTAACTTTTTCCATATATACCACATCATTACTATAGTTTAAACTTTCTGAAGTGGGGTTGTATGAGGTATTTATCCATAGTCAGTGTATTACCTACAGTAGAAGGCAGTTTGCGCGCCCTCAGTTTGGAGGTGCAGGCAGGAGTGCCGCCACGAAAGCTACGCAGTGTACTGCTGTAGACAGAGGCAGCAGCAAAACATATTTTAGCCCCCTTACAAAAAAACGGTATGTACGCTACATTTGGAATATTTTTACTGCTTTACTCTGCTGTCAGAAAACCTTTTCAGACGGGGGACTGAAACCACTATCTGCACTCTCTTCAAAATCACCAGGAGTTTCTGGTCTACCGCTGCCTTGATCACTTAGTTATACTGTGTTATTTATCAAATATTTATTGACTTGACTTGAAAACACAATAGTCACACAATAACACAGACACAATCACGGATTGAGGCTGCGGTAGTTCTCACAGTCCTGTGTTCTGCAAGGTAAAATCACTGTTTTTGTCAATGGAGTAGTGCTGCACGATTTGATAAAAATGTGCGATTGCGATTATGGTGGACAATATCGCGATTTGCGATTGCGATTACAATATAATTACAATAAAATATAATAAATAAATAGTATCATGAGTCTTTTGCTTGATTCAGTGTTTCCCCTACATTATATTAGGGGGGCACTGACCTGACATAGTTATTGTTATGGACAGACAGTGTGTCAATGACCATCAACAGACTGAGCACAGTCAAACACGCTGCTCACACAGCAGCGCAGCATGGAACTGTACACACAGCGGAGCGAGCCTGTGTTGCGTTCAGGCGTTGTCACGTAAATGACAAATTCCAGCACGCCATAGCACAACACAGCAGCATGTCAAGTGGGCCGAACCCGAGCAAAATTGCTCAATTTTTCATTTGTTATGGAGTCCATGATTTCCCTGTGACACTTACAAATGTTTGCGTAACTGTGCTTGGATGTTGTTTTATGAGGCTCTGGCGGCTTTCAGTTGTCTCATTGTCTTTAACGTTAAACTGCTCGGCTTTCTCTCACATGCACTCTTCCTACTCTTCCCTGTGCTGTGTTGTCTCAAGTGTTGTTATAGATTGGTCGTGTTGCCGCGGGACGTGGTGACTTTAACTTTTACACTTACACAACACGTCTTTCTGTTCAACATCGCCGTACCTGAATCCAAACCATATCACCATGTAACAGACGTTTTTTTGCCACCAACTCAGGCTGTTCATGATCGAGCTCATGCTCTTCTTCAGCGTCTGTGTTGGTCACTGCTGCACATCGGCTGCACGCACTAGGATAGCTTGTGGGCGTGTTGTCAACGAACTCCACACACTACAGGAGAGGCAGTCACGTTCACAGGCACACACGTTAACATTTATTTAGCCTACATTAAATCGCAAATCGCAGCCTTTTATGCGGTCATGTAATCGCACAGCCTGACATCGCGATTGCGATTAGATTAATCGTGCAGCACTACAGTGGAGTCTGGTGCTTTCAAGAGAGCATAGATAATGACTTCAGATCTCTGTCAGAAAGTAAAGCGGTGAAAATATTCTAAACACAGCATACACTTAAACTGATAGTGATATTTTGTAGGTGGCCAGAATACATTTTGCTGCTGCTACCCTCCACAGCAGATCATTGTTTTATGTCTGTGGCGGTACTCCTGTCTGCTTCTCCAGACTGGGAGCGTGCTGATGGCCATCGACTGTATGTAATACACTGACTATGGATAAGTACCTGATACAACCCCAATTAAAAAAAAAAAATCAAACTATCCCTTTAAAGGATTGAACATCAATTCAGCCAAAGAAAAAGACTCAAATGTGGAAAGTAAGCAACAATTACTTTCTCGCTGCATCTGAAAACACCTAACCATTGGGCATGGTATGCTGTAAAGCCCTGAGGCAAATTGTGATTTGTGATATTGAGCTTTATAAATAAAACTGAATGACTGACTGACTGATTGATTGATTGATTGATGTATAAAGCTTAAATTCTGCATTACAACCATGTTTGATCCATATTGAAGTTAATTTAAATTTGAAAGCAGATTTAAATGGCAAGAATTCATAACTGTAATTTTTGGGATTTTCATAAGTTGTTCTGATGGCGGCCTGAATAATGATACAAAATTGTTTGACTTAGCTTGGTATTCTTCTTCTTCTACTTCTTCTTCTTTCGGCAGTTCCCTTTATGGGTCACCGAAACAAATCAT
This sequence comes from Epinephelus moara, assembly GCF_006386435.1. Classification (NCBI taxonomy): domain Eukaryota; kingdom Metazoa; phylum Chordata; class Actinopteri; order Perciformes; family Serranidae; genus Epinephelus; species Epinephelus moara. The sequence continues at coordinate 12,178,240 of NC_065516.1, forward strand.
CTGCCTCCATCTTACTCTATCCTCTGCATCCTCTTCTCTCACACCAACTGGCTTTGTGTCCTCTTTCACTGCATCCATAAATCTCCTCTTTGGTCTTCCTCTAGGCCTCTTGCCTGGCAGTTCCAACCTCAGCATCCTTCTACCGATATATTCACTATCCCTCCTCTGAACATGTCCAAACCATCACAGTCTGGCCTCTCTGACTTTATCTCCAAAACATCTAACATTAGCTGTCCCTCTGATGTACTCATTCCTGATCCTATCCATCCTCGTCACTCCCAAAGAGAACCCCAGCATCTTCATCTCTGCTACCTCCAGCTCTGCCTCCTGTCTTTTCCTCAGTGTCACTGTCTCTAAACCAAACAACATTGCTGGTCTCACCACCGTCTTGTACACCTTTCCTTTTAGTCTCGCTGGTACTCTTCTATCACACATATCAAACCTGACACTTTCCTCCCCCTGCTCCAACCTGCTTGCACACGTTTCTTCACCCCTTTTCCACACTCTCCATTAGGGCTGTACCCAAATATTCGGATATTCGAATATTCGTTTCTATGGGTAGGTATTCGTTATGAAAATTTGGTATTCGATATTCGTTTTTTTATTTACTTTTTTTAATTTTTTTAATTTTTTTTTTTTTTTACATATTTTTTGGTGCTAAATGTAGTCTTTTTGTTGTTGTCAATAAAAATCAAAACTTTTAAATTGTATTGTTAAAAATGTGAAAATATAGTATCGCCTACCAATGGAGCTTGTGCACGGCAGGCTTGAGCACATCCGTCTGATGCTGTGGATCAAGTTTTACCACTTTATCACTATTCCCTCTAACTTGTAGCTGTTTTTTCGTTATCTTTTGAATTTAATATGAATTATGGAACCGTTTTTGTCAACGTTTGTTTCCCCCATTTTGTACAATAAATTATTGTTTAAACTTTCAACAAGTTTCTTTTGGAGTGCGTGACACATGTGTGTTTTGAAAATGGCCGCGGACTGTCACCTGCGCATCAGTACCTTCGGATGCCATGACAGTAATAGCCTAATGATTATAAGAATAATGTCAAAATATCATTTACAGACCGGTTTAACAGATGATCACTGCTGCCTGACCCGCAGGTCCATTTGCGGGTCCCGCGGGTTACAGGTCGACCCGCGCATCACTACTCAGCTCAGTCTATAAATGCTGTACACAACAGTAGACATTATATTCTATTCAGGCCGGCAGAACCAGCAGCGCATCGGCTCTACAGTGCACGGCACTGCTGATTAACCATTTTATTGCAGTGTCTGCCAGCAACCAATTACTTGCAGAGGCTTCCTACAACTTGTTTCAACGGTTCCGATTTAATCAGAAGACAAATTAAACAGGATGACTAGCCAATGTGAAAATCAAAAGAAAGCTTAGAATAATGTACTGAAGGAGACTGTTGTGCCATCACATTTTTTTGCGGTTTGAGAGCAAAGATCCGGTTGCTGCTGTGCAAAACTCTGCAATACAATTAGGTCCGAAAAAACCCCGGAGGAGTGCTTCGCAAGGAGTCTTTGAAAGGAGCCGAGCCTGGCGCAAAACCGGAGAGAGCAGGCAACACGGCCGCAATACGCCTCTGCTACTTCCTGCTCCACAAAGGTCACCTCTTCTACTTGTTTTTTTCTCTCATTTTCGTCATTCATCAACTCTTCAAAGTACTCTTTCCATCTTCCCATCACACTTGTGGCACCTGTCAATACATTTCCATTTATATTCTCAATCACCCTAATCTGCTGCATGTCCTTCCCATCTCTATCTCTCTGCCTCGCCAACCTGTATAAATCAATCTCTCCCTCCTTACTGTCCAACCCGTCATACAAGTCATTGTGCGCCCTTTGTTTGGCCTTTGCCACCTCTACTTTCACCTTATGTTGAATCTCCCTGTACTCCTGTCTACTCTCTTCAGTCCTCTCAGTGTCTCCTTTTTAGCTAACCTCTTTTCTCTGTATACACTCCTGTACTTCCTCATTCCACCACCAGGTCTCCTTATCTCCTTTCCTTCCAGATGCCACGCCAAGTACACTTCTACCTGTCTCTCTGATAGCTTTGCTTGGAAACTGAAGTATCCATCACTGTTTGTCTTTGTCACCAGCCCAGTCACATTTGTACATTTCATGCAACATTTGTACATTTCATACCTATCAAATCAACGTTTCCAAAGTGATGTAGTTCTCATTTTCATGTAGTTCTCACTTAATGACTTTCATCTGAAGGGGATGGTGACGACTGTCAAGACCATCCATCTTCTAATCACTTATCCTCTTGAGGGTTGCCGGGGGGCTGGAGCCTATCCCAGCTGACATTGGGCGAGAGGCAGGGTACACCCTGGACAGGTCACCAGACTATCACAGGGCTGACATGTGGCGACAGAAAACCATTCACAGACAATTTAGAGTCACCAATCAACCTATCCCCAATCTGCATGCCTTTGGACTGTGGGAGGAAGCCATAGTATGCAAACTCCATACAGAGGGGCTCCCACATCCGGGATCGAACCAGTAACCCTCTTGCTGTGAGGTGCACACCACCGTGTCGCCTGTTCAAGACCAACGAACAACAAAACATGTTGTGTTTTAGCAAGTCAGCAGCACTATTTCCAGCCATGATTATGGTTCCAAAATTGAGCTCTTGATGCCAAAAAATTATCTTTTCCTAACCCTTTTTCCTAACCAAATAGTTTTGTGTCTAAACATAGCCGCATATTAACAGCAGTGTTGTTGAAATATAATGTTTCAACATATGTTGCTATTGTACAAATGTTACATGTCTTTGATTTGCAGAAACATAAAATGCCAGCTTTCATTCTAGTAACTGGGTTAAAGTCAATACGTATCACCCCAACAACACTGGACTGCAGCTCTTCCTGTTTCCTCTTCTGGTCTCCTGTAATCACATGCCAGCACTTGCCAGAGGTCAAAGTGTCATTTTGTGGACTGGAGATTGGAGAGCGAACTCTGTGTGCTAGTGGGTGATGTGTGTAATGGTGTGGATAAATGGATACTGATGCTTTTCCCAACTCAGCCACTCACTCTCGGCCAAGCAAGTCCCCTGGCAGAGTGAGCGAATGAACCTGAGACAGAGCACAAGAAAGCACAAATAAACACAACCGCCTTTCATCTCCCTCTGTTAATTTCACTCATCTTCTTCAAGGAGAATTAGTTTTAAAAAAAACCTTTTGATTGAAGGTTATTTACTCTTGTCTCCGTCTTACTCTCTTTTCTCCTCTATACCCTTCCTTTGCTTTCCTGTTCAATCATCAATTTATTGGCTTGACAGCAAGAAAATCATTCAGATGGAAAACCAAGAGCATTTCACTTTGATCTCTTTGATGAAAAATGCCTTTGGTCATCCTCAGATTGATGCTGGGAGCGTGTGAGTGAGATGATACAATCCATACCCTAAGGAAGTGCCTTGGATATATTTTGATTGTTGGATTTTCCATTATTTATCTCAATGTGTTTTAATATGGAAACAAACATGAAAGTCAAGCAGCTGCACTTTGGTTCCATTTAGTTTGATTGGTCCAATAGCACATAATAAATGGAGATAATATGATTTTAACTGCGGGGTAATGTGCTAAAGTCAGAGGCTCTGTCAGAGCTCTGAGTTTGGTCATTTGCCATCACAAGACAGCTAGTGCAAGCTGTACCCTCTCCTGTCTGTGACATAACACAGCATTTAGTGTGCAGGAATGTAACTGATTACATTTACTCAAGTAGGCTATTACAAATTTGAAGTACTTGTACTTTACTTGAGTTTTCTATTTTATACAAATATACTCTCGCTCTGGTGCCTGAGTAACTTTTCAGATTGCAGTTTTCATCCCTTCCCCTGATAACCATGTATGTAGATGTGGTTATTTGACTGTTTGTGGATATGTTTATAGACAGTGTTTGAGGGGAATGTAATGCTGAGCAAATTACATCTTCTATTAACATAGAGAGGAAATGTTGCAAATTAACCTATGTGGCAAGTCACAAAAATATTGATACTGAACATATCGGCCAAAAGTTCACTGATGACAAATTTCACTTATCAGTAAAATGTTTACTAACAATGTATTTCAGTTGTTTTCTGCCAAAATAGGGCATTTAGCAATACAGTACCCACTCATAGACCCTTTTAGGGCTGATGTCGCAATGACGTCATTGTATTCACTGGAGGCAAAACACAATTTGCCACCACAGGGCTGTAGGCTACATAGGAGTCTTAAAATGTTGTCTTGTAGTTTCATTGGGAGCCAGAATAGAAGGAGTTATGGCTCAAAACTTACATTTTATCTCATACCAGCCAGCACTGCCCGTCAACAAAAACAAAGACAACTATGGTTATGCGATAAGACGAAAGGACTGGACGGAGGCGATCATTTAAATACTCACATGTGCAGCGCACACTTCGTATCAGGTTAGGGAAAAAGTATTGACTGTTGTAGGGATGAATAACGTTATGTGTATTAAGGGCTATCATGTCCACCTCATCAGAAACTGGGCAAAAATACAACATTTGTAATCACTCTCATTGCTGCTGCTAGACTGTTAACTAGGTCCAACAGGTCAACCCACATCACTCCCATTTTAGTTTCTTTACCCTGGCTTCCCATCAGGTTTAGGATTCACTTCAAGATACTTATTCTTACATATAGAGCCCTCCACGGTCAGGCATCAGAATACAAAGTCCTCTCCTCCATCCATATATTATCAGCAGGTCCCTTAGGTCTTCAGGACCTACTCGCTGTGCCCCACTCCAGGCTCAAGACAAAAGGTGATGGTGCCCTTGAAGTCGTGGCTCCAACACAAAGGAACTCTCTTCCATTAGGTTGACGGTCTGCGGTCTCCTCAGACTTTTAAAAAACAACTGAGGACCCTTCTTTTCAAATTGTCTTGTGCTTGTTCCCTGGTGTGTGCTTTGTGGGGGTCCCCAGTAGCTTGTATTTGCTCTATGTTTCACTTTCTTTTTGTTGCTTTGTTTTTATTGATTGCATGTTTTATTGTTTGGCTTGATGGCTTGATTGTATTTTGAGAAGCACAATGTAAATTTCATTTCTGTGAAAGGTGCTATATCAAATACATCGTATTATTATTATTATTAATAGCAAACCCAACAACAATAATAGTTAAAATTAAATGGAGAAAAAAACAAAAAGGAAAAAAAGTGTGTGTGTGTGTGTGTGTGTGTGTGTGTGTGTGTGTGTGTGTGGCTGGGTGTGGGTAGTGGTGGTGAGGGTGGTGGTGGGGATGAGGGACGGTAATTCATACCTGTCCAAAACAGTATGTCATTTTGTGTTGCTGCTGTTGGCATATAATTTGTTCCATTTCTCAAATTGGTCTCTAACTGTGGAAGTTAATTTCTCCATTTCTCCATTCTCTGTTCTATTGTTGTTATCCATGCATTAAGTTAGGGCATGATTGAATTTTTTCATGTCCTCCACACTTGCTTCATGGCTGACACACACAGTATGTGAAAAAGGTTCACTACGTTCTGTTGTGTCTGTTCACATAATTTAATTTCAAGTAGGTTTTCTATCTGTAAGGGCTCTTTTAAATCAAATAAGAATTGGATTGCTGTCTGACCCTTGTCCCAAAAAGGTGGAGACACTGGGCAGAGGAAAAAAGGGTGAGTATAGTTAGCTGTTAGCTCTCCACATATGGGTAACATTTCTCACATTCATTCAGAAATAGAAAATATCTCTTATTCACTTTCCAAGCAGACTCTCTCCAGTATTTGGATTGTGTGATAATACATTTTTCTCTTAAAGGGATAGTGCACCCAAAAATGAAAATTCAGCCATTATCTACTCACCCATATGCTGACGGAGGCCCTGGTGAAGTTTTAGAGTCCTCACATCCCTTGCGGAGATCGGCGGGGGGAGCGGCCAGCACACCTAATGGCTGAAGGCGCCCCAGACTAACGTCCAAGAACACAAAACTGAAACCACAAAATATCTCCAGCATGCCCATCCGTAGTGATCCAAGTGTCCTGAAGCCCCAACATAAAAAGCTGTTTCGAAAAACGTCATTTGAACTCTGTTTTTAGCCTCACTGTAGCTTGTAGCTCTGACTGCCTCTCTGTGCTCCGTGCTCGTGTGTACGCATGGTTTGAGGCATTTCTAAATTTGTTTGCAGAGTATAAAAAAAATTCAGGTCAGAAAATACTTTTGATGAATTTCTTTTAAAACTTTTCTATGCACGACAGATTTGTGCGTACAGGCTGTTTGTGAATGAGGCCCTATACCTGTGGGCAGTACAGCGCCATGCTGTGCCTCTGTCACGACAGAAGTTCACAGAGGATTTTGTAGTGATGCCGGTCCTCAGATGTTACTTAACTGCAACCGTGGAGAATGCCCACCCAGAGGCCAAAAGCTTATAAACTTCCTTCCACAAAAATAAAAAATAGATGTTGCCCAGAACATTAGTGAGGAGAATCCTGATTTCCGTTGAACCTAAAATTGCTTTTATTTTTAACTACTTTTCCACCCTTTACTTCTGCAGCAGAAACAGTGTGGTCTCACTTTAAAGTGTTTTTTTGTGACATATTCAGAGTAGTATTATCATCATCCAACTAAACAGCAAAAAATACTCGATACTAATGTCACATAGGCCCATAGCTCAGCGATACCTGCGCATAATCTAAGTCTCAGATGATGGTGAATTTTTCAATAGTGTTTTCAGTGTTTCTTTATTTTCCGTTTTAAGATTACAGATTGTCGTATACATCTCACATTTTACATCTCACATTTTACTTTCTTGTAGTCACAGACACTTTTGCTATACCTCATCATCACATATGAAGCAGCCTCCTTCATTCATGGTTCTGATGATGTTGCTCGCAATTAACACCCCCGCCTCAACCCAGAGTTGACTGAACTGGTTGATAACCAGCTCCGTAGTACTGTTATCCAGGCGGCCTATGTTAGGGTTAGTCAAACCAGATAACGAGAAAATATCCTGGGTAAGTTGATCTGGCTTTGTAGTATAAGCCTCTGGTTAATGGGAGAAATCAGGTTAGGGCAGGGAGTGTGTTTACATGCACCAAATTAATCTGATTACTTTGAAAACATGTATTGACATGCAGCAGGGTTGGAATCAAATTTCTTTTCTCGCCAGTCTTTGAGGTTTCTTGTTTTTTTTTTTTTGTTTTTTTTAAATTGGGTTACTACAGACAGCTGGGAATAACCAACCCATTTCAATGCATGTAAACACACCCTTGTATTGATGTGATTCAAGGATGTAACAATGCACGGCTGCACTGTCTTTAGACGGCCGCAGTGTCAACAGGATGACCCCTCACATTTGGTGTCGGGGACCAAATCAGTGAAGTGTAAGAGAAAGTTTTTTCAGATGGGTGGAGGTTTGGTAAACACATTAAAGTGCCAATGAAATCATTTTGTTCGATAATTATTTCTATTTGAGCACTAGGGATTTATAAGTGATATTGGATATGCAAATAATAAGGGCATTTTTTCAGTCAAGCACACACACAACTACCTCCCCCACCAACATTTGTAAGTGGGGCCAATGTGGGCACAAGATGGGCTGCAAAATGGGCCCAATATGGTATTGTCCACGAATCCATATTGACCCTGTGCCAATTGCTCACCTGGGCTAGGGCCACCTGGGCACCTTATCTGGGGCTCACTTGGGTAAACCCACCCATGTCGGCAACTGGCATGGGATCAATATGGAACCCGTTAACAATCCCATATAGGAGCCATTTTTCAGTCCATTTACTACCCATATGAGCCCCACATGCAAATGTTAGCTAGGTCTGTTTTTCAAAATGTGAAAATAAGGTCTTAACACAGAGTAGATACGGAATACATGTGGAAATATGATTAATTGGATATTATCCCCCCCCCCCCATTAGTATGTATTTGCACATGATTCACATGGCTCACATTTTCAGGTCAGAAAATTGGGAAATCGAGATTAATCAGGAAAAATCACATCCCTGCAAAGTTGACTGGAGCCAGCCTACAACCCCATGAGACTAATAAATGGTTTTGGTCATTTTGTGGCAAGAACATCTGACTCAACACAGCTTTGGGGTTGAAGAAGAAAAGAAGTAATAAAGTAAAGATTGGTCATAGTCAGTTTTTTCCACCCATGTCCACTGATTGATCAAATCAGCCTTTTTCGCCTCGAGGCAGGAAGTATTGTTAATTCCGCCTTCCTGCCACAACACTTGTCAATCATCTTGAATAGCTCAAGATGACATCTTGCCCCAGGCTGAGGTGATCAGCATCCATGAAGACACACAGCAGCAGCAGAAGCAGGAGGAGCAGATGGTGAAAAATAACACAACATCTGCAGTACAAACACTGTGTGATTCTAATTAGGTCTGTGGCATATTCAGTTAAGGTTTTTCGGTTCTTCCTGCTGTCTGCCATTAATGTAACTATAACCTAACACACTGTATTCCATTTACTTACACATTATCTCTTGGCGCCAGGCAGTGGTGGAATGTGATTAAGTGTATCTATTTATAAACTGTACTTAAAGGAATACTTCATCCTGTGAATTACTTTTGTATATCAGTTACCCCATGTTTTGCTGAATGGAAAAAAACATTGTTTTTCTTGCATGCCTCTGGTGAATCCAAAAACTGAGAAAATGTTACATGAATTGACAGCCCGTTCTCATTTCCAACTCGTTAAATACCGTCACTTTGTCAAGGCTTTCGGTGTCAGACACTGACGCAAAAGGGCACCTTTCACATAGATTTGATACACTGCCGGGTGGACAGCCTCAATTTGAAACACTGCCAGTAACAACGTGATATAAGGAGCTGCAAAGTCCCTATAAAGTGGGTGGGAGGGAAGGCAGATGGGTCCAACAAACCCCGGACTTTCACCCTGTAGCCCACTGTTTGCTTCCAGTGTGAATGTTGAGCCAAACCATCATCTTTTTTTCTAAACATACGTTTGTTGCTCGAGGAAATAAACAAAAATACAAGGTGCTGTAGGTTTACTTATAGGATGGCACACGCTCTGCTGCCACAGCTCAGTACTGTAGCAACACAACTCCACCTAATAACTGCCTCTCTGTGCACTGTGCTCACGTGTGCGCGCGAGACCAGCGAAAGCACGTGAACACACATGGTGCTCATGTAGCACTGTCTTGCACAAGCACGCACACATGAGCGCGGAGTAGCCTACAGAGAGGTGTTAGAGCTACAGGCTACAATGAGGCTAAAAACAGAGTTCAAATGACGTTTTGCCAAACAACTTTTTATGTTGGGGCTTCAGGACACTTGGATCACTACGGACGAGCAGTATGGAGACATGTTGTGGTTTCAGTTATGTGTTTTTGGACGTTTGAATCTGGGGCATCGTAAGCCTCCATTAGGTTGAGTTTTGTTGCTACCCCCTCACCCCTTGGATCTCCGCAAGTGATGTGAGGACTCTAAGGCCCTGTTTATACGACAACGATTTCAACTGAAAACAGTAATATTAAGTTGTGTTTTGGCCGATCGTTTACACGACAGTGGCGTTTTGGGTGCCTGAAAACGCAATGATTTGAAAACGGGCTCCAGAGTGCAACGTTTTGGAAACAGCAGCGTCTCTGTTGTCATGTAAACATGCAATATGCAGTTCCTCTGAAAATGGAGACTTTTCGCACATGCGCATTACAGTTCCAGTCACTAGGCATGCCGACCGTCACAACAACAATGCCGAGCTCTGTATGTGCTGCTCACCCTGTTGATTTGAAGTGAAGTGTAGATCTGTTACTGTAGCAACTCCACCTTGTCGTCCATCCAGACAAAGTTATCTGTGGATGCTTTCGCCATTGTGTCTTGTGGCGACCGGCACCTTTAAGGACACACCTCTCCTGTTGTTGGACACACCTCTCCTTTGTTTTGGTTTGTAATCACGGCGTTGGAGAGGAAGGCGCTTCAGCGCAGGCGTGTGGCGTCATGCCGTGGTGTTGCTTTGCAAATTTACACTGCCACCCATTGGCCTGGCGTGCATACTACAGCGTTTCCAGTAGATTTTGTGGCTCCGTGTGAACGGAGATCGTTTCAATAACGTCGTCATATAAATGCAGAAGTTTTTTAAAATGCAAAGGACAGACTTTTCCGTTTTTACTGAAATCGTTGTCATATAAACGGCCCCTAAAAGTTCACCAGAGCCTCCCTCGGCATATGAGTGAGTAGATATTGGCTGAATTTTCATTTTGGGTGCACTATCCCTTTAATGACTCTATGTTGCCCCTCATCTCCTCCTATTGTTGTACCTGAGCATCATTCAGCCCGTCCTGCTGTAATGTTCCACCTGCTTTTTTAACATGTTATCGGTTGCTAACAGAGGCAAACTCACACAAATAACTAACAGTGCTGCCAGGATAATTGGTCTCCCCACACCTAACCTCACAGAGTTTAACATCGGGAATATTGCACGCATTGCGACCTCAACAGGACAGGACATCACACACCAACTCAATCACCATCTCACCCCCCTCCCCTACAGGTGCAGGTACCAAGCACTGAGGTGCAGAGGGGCCCTCTTTGGGAAGACTCTGAAGCTCATAGCCATAGCTGCCTTAAATAATTGGCCTCACAAAACAGGCCTGAGTGTGCTCTCCTGTCCGTGTTGCTACAGTTATTCTGTCCTCTATGTTACTGTGTGTCATTGTCCATGTTGTTACTGTGTTGTGTATTTGCTGTTTGTACAGTGCAGGGGAAAAATAATCCTAAGGGACAATAAACATCAATATCAATATCTCTTTTGAAAAAAAGACTCTAAAAAGCAGTAACTGTACATGTCCTGTGAAAACAGAAGTTTATTTTGAAAAGACACTAAGTATGTAACAAGCTTAAATTACGCCCGTGAAACTGATCATAGGTGTGGCGAGATGGGGCCACCCCGTGGCACATCGAAACCGAAAGCCATAACTGAATTTCAGGAAATCCGCTATGCTGTATTAAAGGGCTAGTGTGTAAAATGGGTTGAAAACAGTGACATCAGTGGTCAAATTCTAGATTGCAGGGCTCACTCACTCACCCCTCCCGTCAGGTAAATGACGGTGGCCTCGTAGGGACAAAAAGCCTTGCGCACGAGTTTTTCAGGAGTAGGTCTATCTAGTGACGAGGTGAATATTTATTTAGAAATCTAAACCATGTTACGATATTGTAATGAATCCCTCACAAGCAGGAGACCAGAAGAGCGTTCAGGAAAAAGGACAGTTTATTTGAGCACTCCAAAAACTCCAGTAACACTCCAGGGGGTAAAAGACTCCGTCCCAAACTCTGACTCTTCTAGCGTAACAGACACACTTCATAACTTTACACATATACTCTTTTACCATACTGAGTGGGGACCCCCTCCCCTCCCTGCTCCACCACTCTCCAGCCCGCACACTGACTGACAGCGTAGCCGGTAAACAGAGCTCAGTTGTTTATTTAGCCTAGCAATATCTCCGGACTATAGTAGCTGCAATGGACGACTTTGAACGCGATTTTGAAGAGTTTCTTGTAGCGGACACAGACCCAGAGCCATACCTGTTTGAGCCGGAGCATACAGATGAGGAACTCCATGTGTTTGATGCTGAGTGGGCGAGAAGAGAGGGTGAATGCACAGAATGGGATTCGGTGCTACTGCTACCATCGTTGGGGAGATATATCATCAGGAGGAAAAGCGCCGCAGAGAGTGCATCGCAAGGAGTGAAGTTGCGTCTTATTTTCCTCGCAGATGACGGTTCGGGTTCATTCTCTCCTGTTGCATGGTAAGTGTGGTCCATTCGCAAACTTTATAACTAAAAAAACTTTTCACTACTCTCTATCGACGAACTACTAACACTCTCTGCTGTTTCCTCCTCCTTCTTCCTTCCTTCCGCTGTCTTCATTGGTTCATTNTATATATATATATATATATATATATGTAAAAGCATAATTATAAGGCTATGAAAACCAAACGAATTTTATTTTATAGCGATTATACACTAATATAAACATATTAATGGGTAGAATATTCAGATTCAGATTCAGATTTGACAATAAACCATGCCAAATATTACACACTGGCCCTTTAATATATAGGCTAGTTGAAAACTTCCTAATTATGAGCGTTAGGGAATCACGTACTGCAACCTGGCCTCACTCCCAACTCGTCAAATACCAACGCTTGGTCAGTGGCACTTGGGGTCAGATACAGATGCACTGTTAGTGGTGGTTTGAGACCATACCTGTATAACAAAAATGTACAACACGACAGCTCACGACAGATGATTTGCCTTCACTGGTTGGAGAAGTGAAGCCAAAACATCTCAACTGCCCCCTGGTGTCTGGCTGCACTATAGGTCACAAACCCTGCCCCCTCCATGTTAGCAGGTGGGACATGAGCAATCTAAAAACTCAAAGTACACGTTAATTTTTTTTCCAAACTTGGTTTCTGTCATTTTAGGTAGTGTTTGTCATGCTACTATATATTCAAGTGTTCATTTAGTTTTCAGTAGTTATTTGATGCCATAAAAAGGAGATTTTACATATGATTGACAGCTGTGCGTGGTAATCGGTTTGCTCGCAATCAATGGTGTTGCTCATGATTGGTTGAGCAGGCGTATGGGCGGGTACTCGACGCCTGCGAAGGTCGCTACTGCACAGACTTTGGCTCCAAATGACATAATCAGTGCAAGATGACAGCAGCTGTATCCAGGTTATTTTAGCTTCATTTTTGTACAATGGGAGGAAGTGGAGATGTCGTCCATCTTTATATACAGTCAATGGGCCCTATTTAGATGGTCTAAAACGCAAAGCGCCAGGCGTGCAGCGCATGGGCGTGTCCCAGTCACTTGCTAGTTAGACAGCGCGTTTTCAGACTGTGCGCCATGGCGGAGAGTCTAAAAGGGTTGGACTTACTCTGTGAATTAGTCATGGGTGTGTTTTGTGCGTATCATTCAATAAGCCAATCAGTGTGATTTACATGCCAAAATGATCACAATTCAATTGGGAAAGACAAGTTCATTTTGCAGGCTATGCATCATCAGCCCGTGGAGGTCTGCTCGCAGTTCCGTATATTCGGACACTGCGAGCTTGGACCTCCCGGATTATGATGACCATTATTACTGTGATTAGATCATTCTAATTAATGACTGACCGTTAAGACGTGTTTCTGATAAATATTTTAATGTGCACAATAATAACCTTTCACATTGTAATCATATTTTTATTTGTTATGTTCTGCATATGTGTGGCTGCTCCGTGTGTCTGAGCAGAGTGCACGTGCGTTGTGCACCGCCTAGAGATGCATATTATTAACTTGTTTAACAGCGAAATACTGCGCTGTTGACTTTAGACCAGGTTTTTGTAGGTCATTGGCGCATTTGCTTTTTACGTCATCTAACTAGCAACGCGCCATGACTGCGCCTGACCACTCCTCATTTTTAGACCAACACACCCAGAGAAGCGCAAGTTCATTTGCTAGTTAGACGACGAGGGCGCAGGGCGTGAAAATGACATAATAGCAACTAAATAGCAATGACACTTGCAACATGGATTATGCGCCCTCCGCCGTCCGCTTTAGACCATCTAAATAGGGCCCTATGTTTGAGACAAAATGATGATGCTCTTAGCAACTACCGTAGTATAAAGATAACCTTGGACTTTCACCCGGGGGCTTGCTATTTGTTTCATGTGTACAACCAAAAGTCAATTTTAATTATTCAAATAACAATGTAGTGTGCTAATACGTGTAGCATGCTACGCTAGGAAAGTTCATGTCACGTGATGTATGTAATATGATGTATATTACTTGACGTTAGTAGTAAACCATAAACCAACCGTTTTGTTGCATAAACCCAATAAATTAAAAGTTTTTAACTATGTTTGATTTGAAGTTTGATTTGAAAGAGACTGTTTGCATTTAACAAGCAGAAACTGTGCATTTTCTGTGAAAACAAAACTGTATCTCATAAAGACACAATGCGTTTGACCAGTGTTGGTCAGTAGCATCACTACAAGTAGCAATGTTACTGGCCTAACTACATTTCTCAGTAGTGTGGTGGTAACATGATTATTCAGATAGGCTTGTTGTCCTTTTCCTTAATAAGACAAATACACAGCTTGAAGGAGTACATATATTGTAAGAAACAAAACATTTATTGAGAACAGGCCTTCTCAAGTTTAGAAACACCACACAGAGGCCTCCAATTATTTTCAATTATTTTAGTGTGGGTGGGGGCAGCTATTGTATCAGGGTGGCCTTAGTCCCCTCTGCCCCCCCTTTGGTGGCACTACTACGACAGTCTAATAACAAAGTCTACATATGGATATTATTAATGTGAAAAAGTTGCATATTAAGGCTTTGATTTGAAAGTTATGAACACTACAGTAAATCAACATAACTTTCTTTTCTCACATCTCATTCTTTTTCTCCTCCACACACACATTTATTAAACATGTCATTTTTAGTTCGGTGAAATAAAGCAGCTCTTTCACACTGTAACTTATGCCAAAGGGCAAATAACAAGAATATGTATGGCTCCCACATTCCATAGAAAACGACAAGCTGCCAACACCTTTTCAGAAGGCTAGTGCAGCCCTCTCATTATGGCACATGGCCGTCTTCACCTTTCACCTCCATTAACACTTTGCAAAGACTAAGATTATATGCTTTTACAATAGACACTAACACCTGGGGTGAATGGACAAATACTGTCAAGGCCACCCTCCCATGTTGCCATGTTGGCCTCTATTCAGTCTCCATCGGGAATCCTGCAATCTGTGTTTTTTTGTTCTCGTACTTGTTGCCCCCTCGCCTCTTTCCTGTCTAACTCCGTCTCTCAGCTGAAGTCGATACACCTTAATGGCACGGCTCCTACTGCTAATGACCATTATTGGCAAAATGTCTAAATGTCACTGGAATTAATCGGAACTATTAACTGACAAATTAGTGTCACACTAAATAGCAAAATAAAAACATTATCATCACTCTGCACCACATTGTGTGCACTTCTACATGATTCAGAATGTGTAGAATCTTAGAAAAATGCAATATCTCCATTATACATCCGTATATCTACTGTATTGTAAGCAATTTGCTCAAATCTGTCAGAAAGTTGCAGAGGTTTGAATCCATTTCACAACCTTCAGCCATCAGAACTACTTTGACGTGCTCGACCACATGTTGAGGTAAAATATGATAAGTGATTCAGGAGATCAGATTTAATGAATTCACATCATTGTGTCCCCAATTCACCTAGAAATGTCAGATGAGCCCCCCGTGGCTGCAGTCCCGTTTTTATCTCCATCTATGCTGTTTGCATTACATCTCCTTTGCGCTCCATGGCACTGAAAACAAGACCAAGTCCATTTCTGTTTTTAAAATAAAAAAAATTAAAAAAAAATCAGTAAATCAATTTTGTTGTGTTTTTGTCTTTGTTTGAGGCCTGGGGCCAAAAGAGCAGGAAGTAAACATCAAACCCCCTCTCAGGAAGTAAATGAATTGGTATGTTTGTACAAAGTAATACACACTTGTTAATAGAAAATTGGCTCAGAAGATGGGAAAGTTATGTTTCATTTCAGTGTCATAGGTAAAAAGTACCTTATGGATTTTTTTGACTCACCAAAACATAGTTTGTATCCTTGAGGCCTAAAGGCATGAGTTCATTACTGATTGGGCCTACTAGATCCGGGCCCAGGGACCCATTGGCTTATGGGGCCTCTAAGCCAGAGCCTTTTGAGAAGTCCCACAGATTGTTGTTGTCACAGTGTGTACTTCTGACCTGCCACACATGCCACTCTCTCAGTTAACTCAGGAAATTTCCACTCATCCCGCCTCTCCACCACACCTACTTGCCAGTCTATCACCTGTCCACACATCTCCTGCCCTGCCGGTCCACCACATCCACCTCATCAAGCCAACTGTTCTCACCTGTGGATCATTACCTCCTGCCAGTATAAAGACTCCTGCTTTACAGGATCTCATTGCCTGATTGTTCTTTGTCATTCAATGTAAGGCTTTCCAGCATGTCTTCCCAGACTGCTTTTTCATTCCTGACCTTACCTGTCTCTGACTTCACCTGCTCCCCGGTAAACCACTCAGCCTTCTGTCTCCAACCAAGAGCTCCACTTTCACGTTCCTGGTCTCTGTTTGCATGTTCCCTGTGGCTGAGTGCACGGACTGCCAGTCAGCTCTATATTGTGAGTTTACCTGCTACCTGTGAATTCCTGTGCTTTGGATTACCTCACCACATGGCTGCACATTCTGCCTTTGTGTGTGTGCCACAGGATCCACTCATCATCACCGCTGGTTTCTCGACTCCTCGCTGGTTCTGGCTACTGGCTCCAGACAGTATTGCTGCACATTACTAAAGTGTTTGCTGTTTGTGTGCTTCCAGCGGACACCTGAGACTCTCCTCCTGGACCAAACCTATGCCCCGGAAGCCTCAGGCTTTTTAATCTTGCATCCTGTTTCACCTGCCTGTTTGTTCTGTGTGTTGAAGTGGTTTCATTTAAGAAGTGGTTTCATTTAAGACTACAAACTGTCCTTCTGTTTGTGGCGCTGCTATTGGGTTCTTAACATACCCGCGACACTTGGTGGTATATGATGCTATAATCAGTGTGAGAGCTTTTATGTGTCTGCTGTATATTTGAAAGTTTAGCTGAATTCTCAAACGTACCTAATTGTGATGGAATAGACGAGACTCTAAGGTCTGTTACATATGTTGACCCCCCCGAATGTCAACCACTTTAACTGTCAGTGAACAAGTCAGTCAACTAATTAATCTGTCAACCAGTCAGTGGGTTAATTTAGCAGTAAATCAGTCAGCCATTTAATTTGTCAGTCAGTTAACCATTTAATGAGTCAGTAAATTAACAATTTAACCAGTAAGTTCTGGAGTGAATCCTCTCCCTCCTTAGAGTCAGGCACCTTGATTGCTGATTTACCTGTTTTCAACAACAATCCCCAGTTGACAGTGTTTTCCTACTTGGTCCTGCCACTTTCTGCAGCTCCCTCCAGTGGTTTGACCAGAGAGAGCACCACAAATAGCTTTGGATAAAAGCGTCAGCTATATGAGTGTAATGCAATGTCATCATAGTCTGTATAAAAATAATAGCCACCGTGACATCACCCATTGGTTTGTGGACTCCTGTTTTGGCCATCGCCATCTTGGATTTTTGGAGCCAGAGGTGACCATATTTGGACAAGAGGGTGGAGATGTGGAGGAGCGAAGGTTGGATCTGCCTGAGAGCCAGGGACCCTATCCACAGATAGCCTATTGCTCAAAGTGACCACACTCTTATCATGCGTAATTTCAACCCTTAATAATATTTAGATGGGTGGATTATATAAAAATTTACCCCCTTTACAGTTGTCACGACGGGGAAAATTAGCTATAGAGACCAAAACCTTTTTTTGTACCAGGCTGCATTTTAACTTAGGGGTTTACAGGGATTGACTCACTTTCCAAGCCAGCTTCAAGTGGCCATTTAAAGAACTACAGTTTTTAGTACTTCCAAATAAAGACAGAGCACAATGAATTCCATTACTATATTAGCCTACATAGCTAAATTAGCTTCACCCACTACAGTTTGTCTATCCTCGTAAGATCATCCTGATGACGTGAGCTCAACATTCTGCACTCTGTTTTAGTCTGTACTCTGTGCTGCTTCAAACACTTTCCAGTCAAGGCCAGTCAAGGACAATCAGGGATCTGCACTGTAGTTGACAATGTAAGCAGCTAGTCAGGGACTGCATTGTAGTTGATGAGGTCAAATACAGGCTGTAGCTTGCAGAACAGTAATTACGGCTCCTGAAGCAACAAGCACTAACTCTAACATTAGTAAAGGCAGCATTAGGTGAAGTTCTTGCAGAAATACGGTCAATTAGAAGAAGATAGGCTGACCAAACGTCCTCTTTTGCCCGGACATGTCCACTTTTCACGTCCCGTCCGGGGCGTCTGGGGGGTTTTTATAAACTGATGATAATGTCCGGTTTTCCATGTGTTTGTGTGTGTGTGTGTTAGAGTGCGGCACGGGCCGCATATTTCTGTCCGAACCCGAACCGAGCCCGACATTATTTAATGACCAAAGCACTGAGTTTGTGTCACACAGTGGTTACAGGCTATTTAACAGGCCGGGCGTGCGCCGTGGGTGCTCAGCTGCGGAGAGGGAGACCTCCGTGTTTGAGACGGGAGCGGGAGGCGGGAGGTCCGACGCTTCTAGCGAGAGGAGAGGGAGAAATAAAACAAAATAAGATAAAATAGGAAAAACCTGTCTCCCTCTTTTATTTTATTTTCAGCGTTTAATCAAGGCGGAGGCGGGCGGCTGGAGGTCCGAGACTTCCAGCGAGGGGAGAGGTAGAAACAAACAGCCAATGTGTGTCTGTGTGTGTTATGTTCAGGTGTTGTCACGTAAATAACAGTGCCCAAGCAATAAACAGGACAGACAATAGGATTTTATTTATTTTTACACTACATTTTCACTGAAAGCTGACCGAATCCGACCCGAGCCCGAATACAATTTATAGCTACATTTTTGACCAAACCCGGCCCGACCCGTCGGGTACCGTCGGGCTCGGATCGCCACGCTCTAGTGTGTGTATGTGTCCCCTATTGGGGCCTATCTGAATTTCTGTCTTTGAGAGATATTATTTTGTAATATAACTGAATTTTCTATCCATACGTATAAATTTTAAATATATTAAAATTATAAGGCATCTTTGAGTAAACTGCGAGTATCATTTAAGTAGGCTATGTCATGGCTGGCCGAGTGTCCTCTTTTTTGGAAATCAAAATATGGTCACCCTAGAAGAAGAAGAAGAAGAAGAAGAAGAAGAAGAAGAAGAAGAAGAAGAAGAAGAAATACTTACTCTCTACTCTACTCTCCCAGGAGGAGAATTCAATTTTTTTACTCTGTTGTCATATACACACAGGCCCTAAATACACACACATGCACAAACAGGACCTATACATGTATTAAATGCAGTGTTGGGCAAGTTACATCCAAAATATAATACATTATATATTATTAGTTACTGTCATTTGAAAGTAATTAGTTACATTACAATATTACTATCTCTGAATTGTAATGTGTTACACTACTTTTGCATTGCTTTTGAGTTACTTTCAACAAAATAGCCGCAGAAACATATGACTAAGCATTTAAAATGCTAAAATGCAGATTGTTGTAGCTGATTATTTACATTCAGTGGAGGGTGATGTAACATAATGACTGTGTAGGCCCCTAAAGCTACTAACAATTTAATATAATAGGCACAGTAAAGGCTCATGGCGCAATACAATAAGTAACAATGACTGTTAGAATCATACAAGCAGACAAAGGATCAAAGTCTGTAAGTTATGATAGAGATGCTGCAAATATTTAAAGTCTTGGCCTATTCATATGAAACAAAATAGAGCTAGAGCCCACTATAACATAACCTATAGTCTTATGATATGACAAACACACAATCTCTTTTTCTTTTAGTTTCTATTGTTTTATTCTCTTTTAATTCAAACAGCACATAGATGCCATGCACTGAATGGACATAACTTCTGCTTTATGAAAAATCAAAAAGTGCTTTTGGAGGACTAGACCTCAAGGAACATGGCTCAGTCATTTCAGTCCAACAAAAATTAACATGTAATTTAAACATAGCCTACAACTGCTAATCAATAAAACCCTAACCCTATAACAACGTTAGCTTACCTTGTCATTGCTGGTGTTCACAGGGATTTTGCTGACAAGCTTTCTGAACACTGGCGATTCTGCCGTTGATAGGGAGTGCATGTCTTCCACAATATATTCTGCCACCAGTCTCCTCACTTCTCTGGCTTCAAGAACCATGGCAGACCGAGAGAAACTTAACTTTTGTTGCTTTGTCTGTCCCGTATGCTCGTCCTCTTTTTTCTTTCTCTTCTCCGCAGGTGCATCTCTCTCTCAGCTTAGTGTTAGCGTGGCACCGGTCCAGGTGTTTCTTTAAGTTACTCGTGCTATTTTTTGACGTCGAGAGTTCCCTCGGTGTCGCACACAGATTGCATTTTACAATTGTGTTTTTCTCCTTCTCTCTGAGGAACTGAAAATAATGGGCAAATGTCCATCGCGCAAATGTAGAGTCCAGCGTCGTGTCTGTTGTCATCTCAGCCTCAGCGAATTTCAGCAACAGGAAATAGCTCTTACTCGCGGCTTTTTTTCTGTTGTCGGGATGTCGCTCTTACTCGCGGCTTTTTTTCTGTTGTCGGGATGTCTCGCGAGTCGCGGTGTTGGTGAATTCTTAAAAAAACAACAGCTAATCGGGTTAAAATGCGTTGTAACGCGCGTTACTTAGATTGTAATGGGTAAAATATTACCGAAAATGTATTAGTAATGAGTTCTATTACTGCGTTACAGCAAATAGTAATACATTACTGTAATTGCGTTACTTTTGTAACGCGTTACTCCCAGCACTGATTAAATGGAGAGACGTCAAAGCAAGGGGTCTGTCTTTGACCGGCACCTCAGGCAGGGGGTTCAGTGCCTTGATCAAAAGGCAGCCTGCCACCTCTTCAGCTACCAGTCCATACTCCATATTTGGTCTGGATGGGGGCTTGAGCTGGTGACCCTCCAGTTCCAACCCAAGTCCCCATGCACTAAACTACTGCTGCCCCACAATTAACAACAATTAAACAAGAGCAAGAGTTTGCAGTCACAAGTTTCTCAGAAGAAAAGATGGTATTTGCCATTCTTCCAACTGGATTTGGCAGAAGCTTGATTTATCAGCTGACTTCATTGGTGAAGGAGTTTGCCTGTCAAGGTGAGTACTTCCACCCACTGAAAGTGTTTGGGTCGGCAGCAGGGCCAGACTTACAGAGAGCGAAACAGAATGATAAGCTTACGTCATCAGGGTGGTTGTACCACGCTACAGTTTGTCTGGCCAAATGAGCAAATGCTGCACACAGAGTGTCAGGATCCCAGTTTCCCATTATGTTCCTGCTGATGCCTCACAACTTATTGCTGAAAAGGTCAGTGTTTCAGTTCTACAGCCTGTAGAAACGTAGTTGTGGATTCTTTACCATGTTAGGCAGTGCATCCAACAAAGCAGCCTTTAAGCATTTTTGTGTTGTTTGCTAGCAGACATAAATGACAAGGAGGCAACTTCAAGCAATACATAGTCAGTGGAAAGCAATGAATTGTTTTTCCGTCTGGAGGGGGCGGGAGTTGAATGTGCTTTGTCTATTGGATTCATTTTTTAGCCCCAGAGGTTGAATGTCTTTTCAATTAACCTTTTAGTCAGCCATCAGTCAAACCCTCAGTCTGTCAACAAATCAATCAGTCATCCAATCAGCCTGTAAGTCAGTTAATCAGTCATCCAATGTGCAAATCAAGCAGTCAGTCAACCAATGCATGAAATGTACCCTTCATTTATCTCATCCTTTGACATTACACATAACATTGTGCAACAAAATGCAACAAGTCTTCCTCAGTAACTGATGCACTTTCCCTTTCACCAACCAGTAACATGGTGCATCATCTCTGCAGCTTCCAGTAAAATGACACCAGTCTGATGACTGAGGGCTTGATGGCTGCATCAGTTTGATTTCAGCTGTGTTGTTATGAAGCTCAGTGCAGCTTCAATCAGGCAGACTTTCTTTATGCTTCATTCATTCGCAATTCTCTCTCCTGATGCTTCTCACCCCTGCCGCTTCATCCAAAAGGCTGATTTTGGACGTTCACTTTTCCAGGTAACCAATCAAACTTTGCCACAGTCTCTATCAGCCAATAGTATTGCTCCTGTCAAACTTTAAATCTGGTCTCCTCTCTGCTGCAGTCAGCTGTCATTATAGGCAAGTTGCTGTGCCTTCCCCCACCCAATTCACCTCCAGGGCACAGTATCCAGAGCCCAGAACAAGCCAATCAAAAGCCCACCCTTCTTCAGATCCAGATTCTTAAGATCCTCTATATCTCATCACTACCACTACCATCACCAGTGTATAGACTCCACAGGGGGTTCCCTATTCTACTATGGCTTTATCATCGTCCTTTAAGGAGAAATTCAACGCATTTTAAGTGAAAACCCAATCACTGTTGATTGACTGGTGAAAGCAGTCAATTTTTCTCAGTGCGTGCTGCATTGACAGAGAGGCTGAGTTTTTCTGAGTTGTCTTTCTTGCACAGCCGTTATTGAAGTGCCTCTGTGCATTAGGATGCATTGCACCCTACCGACATGATGCTTAACCCCCAAATAGTCTTCAAACCTGCCCTGCAGGTGCAGGTGAGAGTCTCAAAAGCGGATTTGTTTATAAAAAATAAAGGAGCCTGAAATAAGTTACTCAACAGTTCAACTAGAACACCAGAAAAAAACAACATAAATGCAATAGTGTTATCAACAACAAACATGCCTTATTGTGTAGTGCCGGAAAACTTTGTATCACCGTCCTCGCCAAAAGCTATTACTTTGTTGGCTAAAACATAGTATTAGGTGACAAAAATACTCACCAACTGATCATCTGCCTTCTCAGCCCTGCTGTTTTTGTTTCAGTTTATCTTGGCAATCCTAAACAAGGTCTCCAGTGATTTTCCAACAAGCCACATTTGGCCCAACAACCGGCGATTGCCGATGTATTCAAGCACTTCATTTAAACTCAATAGAAACAGAATAAAACTCACTAAAACCATCATGGTTGGTTAGTCCATGGCTTCAAAATGCTAAACTCTGGCTCTGCACACTGTTTTTCCCACCGTCTTTCAGCAGATGACGGTTTGTAGTTGGTGACAGCATCCAACAACTCACTGTTGGCTCTCAGCAGCTCAGATTCTGGATGGTCCCCCACTGGCTGTCCCCTCTTGTACGGCTCAGCTGCAGCCTCAAACACTTTCTGCTGCATTTCTTCAGGTGGGGTCGCTGTAAAAAATATTCTCGTCCATAACATCCTCTTTTTTAAGATTTGTTCTTTTGTTTTTTTGCCTTTTATTAACAGGACAGTTTAAATAACAGAGAGGGGAGGAAATGCAGCAAAGGGCTGTGGGGTGGAATCAACCCTGCAGCTGCTGCAGCATGGAAATCGCCTTTGTTCATGGGATTTCTGCTCTACTCGCTGAGCTACTGGGTGCCCTGTACATAACATCCTCTACACTCAGAATAAATGATGCCATTTTGGTGACCACACAACTAGTTTGCAATGTGAGACAAGAAATGAATACTCAAAGGTGAAAAGTACAAGCCGGAATAGATTGAAGCTCTTCCGAGCAGCGCTGACATCACCGGTTTGAGGCAGAATGGCAGATTTTGAAGTAGCCCGCAGAGACACAGAGAGCCCTATAAAAACATGTTGTTTTATGTCACACTATAAACCAAATTTTGATATGTGAAGTTAATGTTGAAAAACAGCAAAGTTATACTTTAAATATTAGTCCATACCCATTGGTAGCTTTGTCATCTTCTACCTATGCCAATCCTCAATGCCTATGTGCAGTTTCACATAGATTGACCACGTCAGTGAGTAGAAAAACGTGGGACAGACAGAATGACTGACTGACAGTTTCCGTGATTATGTACAGCATACCATACCATGACTTAGTCATACCAAAAATTAGGAAAAAAAAAAGACATTCGGCCACAGGGGGAGCCACAGCGATCAGTAGCATTTTAGCCATTTGTAAGCATTTTTCTGTTGTTATAGCGCCACCCAGTTGCCAATTAGAGTTAAATTTCTCCAGTCACCTTGAGGCGTCCTGTTCTACATATCTATCTACCAAATTGATATGGCGGTTAGGCCTAGATAAGAAATTAGCTCTCTAGCGCCCCCATTTTGTTTGATGGGGTCAATAATGGAGGGGTCCCCTCAGATATGCCTACAAAGTTGCGTGGTGATTGGTGAAACACTTGAGATGTTATACACCTTTATGTGATGAGCCACGCCCTCCGCAATATTCATTGCCTTATAGAAGCTCAGTTTTAGTAAGTTTTCCAACTTTTGCCAAGAGGGAACTTTAGATATTGGTCCCTAGATTATGTTCACCGAGTTTCATGCAGATCGCTCAAACTTCCTAGGAAGAGATCAATTTTAAGTGACTTTCAAAAAATTCAAAATGGCGGAAAATCTATATGACCGGAAGTTATGGGTTCTTGGGGCAAATGTGTTCCTCATGAGGAGAGGCATCTCTGTGCAAAGTTTCATGTCTCTACGACATACGGGGCATGAGATATGCCCATTCAAAGTTTGCAATTTAAATCGGTTGCTATAGCGCCCCCCTTTGGCCAATTGATGTAATATTGCTTCATTCGCATCCTCCCATGACCCTCTACCACTGTGCCAAATTTCACATGGATTGACCAAGTCAGTGAGGAGAAAAACATGGAACAGACACACACAGACAGTTTTCGTCATTATATAGTAAGATGACATCACAATGGTGTCTAATCGCCTAAATACTATTTACATTTGTCAAACTTATGCACACATGTAAATAAATATGATTTTCATTCAGAATGAGTCTCTCCTGATTGAAATAGCTTCACCAGCACTGACAGTGTCAAGCTTCAATGTGGCACCAAGCTGGCTGCAGCTGATCATAAAATATTTGCTTGTTTCACTTCATGTTTTCCTGCATGATTTGTTTGTGTGTGTCCATGAATCCATATTTGAGTTTCAAAGAAAGGAAATGGTGAGATTCAGTTTATTTGTGAATTGTCAGGGTTTCGCTTTGTGGAAGGAGCTTAAAAAAAAGTGAGGTTTAGAGGTGAAATGAGGTTGGGTGTCACACTGTGAGGTTGGAGCTTTGATGATTTGCTTTGAATGTCAACAAACGTCACGCTGACGGGTTTCCTCATCACACACAAACGTCTTTTTTCTCATCAACAGAGGGTTTTCTACTTGATATATGTATCGTGTCACAAAGCTATTAAATGTTTTCTAAATTCTGGATTACTTTTGTTGCTGTGGCGCTTTCAGTGATGCACTGTGTCCTGAGATAACTTAACCAACACGAATCAGTGATTTGATTTGATTTGATTTGATTTGATTAGACCTCCATTATATATTCTTTTCCCTCAGGCTGACTTTTGACTCAAGCTCAAAACAAAACGTCATCAAAGTTCAAAAATGAAATGTTTTGGTCATTTTCGTTGAAGAACATCAGAACAACCAGCCTTTTGTTGAATTACTGACATTATGTCAGAACTTCTTAAATGTTCCAGACTCTAGAAAGTGTGAAATATCCATATCGAGCCCTGGTTTTTGTAGTGTAAGATTTAATCCTTAATCAGGTAAAGGTGTTATACTGCATAAGTTGATTAAGAGTAAAATTCATATAACAATGTATTATGTATAAGTTCCTATAAAACTGTTTGTTATGCATCTATGTGTGACAAAACACCTTTATACAAGCCTATGTATTTATAACACAAAGTTATGTATTCACATATTGAAGAGCACACATATACCACACCATGTACTGTCTAATAATAACACACACACACTCTAACGTTTGTATTGCATGACACACTCTAAAGTTCACATTGCATGAAAGCACAGGGGATTGTATAGAGAAAGTCCCTAGGTTTCATATGTTTTTAAAAAATAAAGTGAAACCAGGCTCGAACCTAATGGTGGGAGAATTTGGGGATTTCCAGGCCAAGGGATTACACCATTAGGTCATGTTTGGACAAGGGCCCAAGGGGCCTGCCACCAATAGATTTGAACCAGATGAAAAAGGGCTAAAAAGGAAAAGACCTGCCACCAATAGGTTCGAACGCAGGTAGGAAGGACTAAAGGAAAATGGTGGAGATTCTCTCGAATCTTCACCAGCATAAAAGGGAGAGCGCAGAAAGTGAAACTTCAGTCTTGCTCCGGAGCCTGACTCATGAGTTGTATGTGTTGAAGCTTGTGAACACATTAAACTCGATTGCACCAGATTCTATTGGTCTCCAGTGTCTCTCTGAATACCAGCCAGTCGAACCTAAGATACTAAACTGACACAGAGTGGACGAGTTGAAGAAGAAGAAGAGGACGAGGTCGGGAGCCTTCTGGCCCAATTCCAGGCACCGATTTTCGCTTCTTCATTTTCTACTCATTTGTTGCAATAAATTTACTCCTCATGATCATAAAAAGAGTACAATATTAAAGATTAATTGTATGATATTGTACAAACCTGATTGTTGGCTATATGTCAAATACATAAATGAAATAATGAGAGGATAGTCCCTTGAGAGACAAAAGTTCAGGGAGATGTGCCCTGCACTCAAGTTTTCATGAACACTGCTACATTTTTTATAAAGCAAATTTCATTAAATTAACTCATTTTGTTTAATTAATAATTAATGTCTCACTGAGGTGCAAGAGTGCATCCGTTGGCAAGGTTACATTTGAAATCAAAGGAAAGGAAATGGAGACATGAGAGAGCAGGGGAGAAACATTGTGTGAGTGTGTACAATACATGCATGCTTTTCACTGCATCACCTGCATAATAAGTACGACATGGCCTATTATTTTATCTGGCTGCCCCTCGCCAGAAAAACGTCATAATTGGTCCTTTTATTTGAACTCATGGTAATGCTTTCCTGATAAGTGACAGCGAACAGTGCAGCCCACTATCTTTACATCCATAATGGACGGTTTCACAGAACATCTCATTTCACACCTCACGATTAACACGCGTCACATCACAGACCTTTTCATTATTAAAAAACCATCTGTCAAACTCAAACTTTAAGCATACAGTTGCCACATGCAGGTATTGTAGACAGAAGGAGTTCGCCATTGATTCTTGTTTGGCAGCTGGGTTGGAATAATAAAGTCTTTTTCACTACTAATGACTGGGGTGGAAATGATTAGTCACTCAACAGAAATACAATCTGCAACTGTTTTGATGATCAATTAATTTCACATTTTATGGCTCTTAAAGGTGTAGTGTGTAGGACTGAGGGGGATATATTAGCAGAAATGGAACATAACATAGTAAGTATGTTTTCTTTAGTGTATAATCACATTAAAATAATAATTGTTGTGTTTTTGTTACCTTAGAATGAGACATTTATATCTACAAAGGGAGCAGATGGAGTCCACCATATTCACTGCCATGTTTCTACAGTAGCCCAGAAAAGACAAACCAAACACTGGCTTCAGATAGGGCCATTTGTATCTTTGCGTTTTTGCATCGGCTGCCATAGTTAAAAACCTATCTTCAATGAGGAGCGCAGGAGAAACTCTGATTTGTGATGTGTGACTGCTTTATTCAGTGTTTTATCCAATCTGCAGACAATTCGGCTTCCGGGCAAAACCACCTGAACATTTGGATTTTAAGTTATCAGAGAAAAAAGGTGAGCACGCTATACTGTAGCATATGGTGGGCAAGCTGCCGCACAGCATAGGAGGAACATTGAGCGCATTTACATGCACACTAATAAACTGATCATTATCTAATTTCTGGAGTTACCTGATTATTCAAGTGGTCATGTAAACAGCATAATCCGATAGGCTTTATCAGATAAAAGCCATTATCTGATTATGAGAAATCAGATAAACACACCTAGCTTTTTCCCCAATAGTCAGATTATTCGGTGCATGTATACCCTTTAATCTGGTTTCTTTCGGGTTTTGCTATTTTATACTCCCACTCCACTACATTTTAGAGGGAAATATTGTACTTTCTACTCCACTACGTTAATCTGACAGCTTTTGTTTCCTTTCAGATAAAGATTTTACATAAAATAATATATTTTTATATTCTCAGTGTTTAAATTGTCACTTTTATTTTATCTTACTTATATGTTATGCACTTTGTGTGACAAGTTTATATACAATACACTTGTATATTGCACTTTGCAGTACTTTAACTCTGAATCTACCCAAAGTATGTAAAATTGGCTCCACATTGATAAACTACACACTAGAATGCTCTCACATGTATTTGTTAATGATAAAAACAAACAGTACTGTAAGAATATAAGCTGTCAGCATGATGAGTGCTTTATTTTGCAAATATATGACTTGCGTGCTTTTTGAGGTTTTTCAAGGATATGAGTAACTACTGTAACAGAAGTTTGAGTTTTATGTCACGTACTTGGGGAGAAATCCAACTGAAGGACTGAATCATGTAAACTAGGTTTTTCTGATTATCAGATTATTGAAGTGCATGTAAACACGTCAGATTGGATTATTACCATTACCTGATTATTCCCAGTTATCTGATTATTGTCCGCATGTAAACGTGCTCACTGATTTGTGATGTGAAACTGCTTTCTTCAGTGTTCTTAGTGGTTTTACTCACCTGGTCCATTTGTTTTGGAGAAGAAGAGGCCTCTGCTGATAATACAGCTCCCAGTATACTTCCTGAAAAAGATTCTGCTAGTTGCTATCTGCAATCCTCCCTGCTACATGCCACTAAATCCCCCTAAATCTTACACACTAAACCTTTAAATGTGGCACTGTGCTGCATTTGTCACCTTAAATTTGTACCGATCACATTGGCTGACATTTTTAATGTCAAACAATTGATCAAAAAATGATCATTAGGTTAATCAATAGTGACATTAAGCATGAGTTGGAACCAATAAGGTCAACATTGGTGTCTTTGAACCATGACTGCCATGAGGAGTGTTTTTGTAAAAAAACAAGTGTTTGTTTGCAAAAACAGATATCTCCATTTTCATTATTTTCCTCAATCATGTTTTGTGCATGCCAAAGAAAATCAGTTAAACTGGTTTTCATTGTCTTGGCAAGAGATGTCAGACTTTTGAAATGTTCATAAATCATGGTTAGTTTATTGTGCACCCAAAGGGGTATTATCAAGTTATGTTTACATTTGGACTGAGTATCTTGGGGGTCTAACAAATGTCTTGAATTTATTATGTTCCTCATATATCATTAGCAAAGTCTATTTTATTATATTATAAACCCTGCATTGTTTACATCCACATTTACTTTCTATATGTTACCACTAACAACTATGGATGAAGGAAGCAGCAGAGGCATGCATCTTCATGCATGACCTTCTTGTAAAAACATTACTCCATAGCATCAGTAGCGGTCAGAAACTCGACCTAGTCGCCAGTAAAAATGTTGGCATTATAAATTTCTGCAAACCACAGATACATTACATTTGCATGTTATTAGAAGATATAGAATTTTATCATTAGAGGTTATTGTTATATATTGCTGGAAAGTACTGAGAAAACATGATGTAATAATGAATTATTATGGGCCACATTGTCCCTGTTGATTTTCTAATTGAACTTTTGCTTTGACGGCTATTAAATTGAATTATGTGGTACAACAAAGGTTGTAAGAAGTCTTAAAATTGAAATGCAAAAACCCTGAATAGGTAATTGTAGTTTTCACTTAGGTCTTGGCTGATGTGGTGCACTTCAGCACAGTTAAAATCACTTGTAATCCACGTTTGTTAGTGTATTTGTCTTCAAACCAGTCACCAGAATAAATGCTTGCATTGTATCTTTCTTCAGACAACAGTATGCAATGTGTTAAAACTTTACGTTTGTTTATGTTTCAGCATCTCTGTGGTAAACATGGTTAGGTTTAGGCACAAAACCCACGTGGTAATGATTAGGAAAAGATTATATTTTGGCACAAAATATCCAGCTTTGTTGGTAGAATACTGGCTGGAAACACAAAAATATCCTCCACTTTTTGTGGCACTATCCCCACAAGGATAAACAGCGATGGGTCACTAAAAAACACCAACATTTGGTGCCTACAAAGCCTCTGGAAACACAGTGATGATTCAGTAAAAACACCCATGTTTAGGGGGGAAAGTGGCAGAAAAATGGTGACAGGTCCTTGAAAACACCCACATTTAGGGACAAAAAAGTGAAAAAAAGGGACAGGTCCCTGAAAAACCTCAACATTTTTAGTGCCTTGAAAGCGGCAATAAAACAGTGACATGTCCTAAAAAACACCTACATTTGGGGACAAAAAGCCGCAGGAAAAACAGTGACTTGTCCCTGAAAAACACCAACATTTACTGCCGAAAAAGCTGCTGGAAACACGTCGATGATTCATTAAAAAACATCCATGTTTGAGGGACAAAGCAGGAAAACCATGACAGGTCTTTAAAAACACCCGCATTTGAGGGTCAAAAAGCTGGAAGAAAAATAGCAACAGGTCCCTGAAAACAGACATTTGGTGCCTAAAAAGCTGCTGGAAACACCTTGATGGTTCATTAAAAAACACTCATGTTTGGGAGGAAAAAGTGGCAGGAAAACGGTGACAGGTCCATAAAAACACAGACATTCAGGACGAAAAGCTGAAACAAATACAGACACAGGTCCCTTAAAAAACACCCAAGTTTGGTACCTAAAAAGCTGCTGGAAACACAATGACTCAAAAAACAACCAGTTTCGTTGTTTGTTGGTCTTTTACAGTGGTCTAGAGCTTGCCGGCCTGTATCACGAAGAAGGATTAATGTCTTAGCGAGGTAACTTCAGGGTTAACCCTGGGTTTTCGGTCTCACGAAGCCGGTTCAGTTCTTATCGGGGTAGATCACTGCTCCGGAGCAGGGTAAGTTCAGGGTTGAATCTGGAAAAAAATGACTCTGCTGACAGAAATGCAGCCCAGTCATGACGGGAAGTTTAATTCATTTGATTGATTTTGATTTGAAAGTTTATTTTGAACATTAAAAAAGAAAAGAAAGCA
>NC_065516.1:12209375-12223908 GCF_006386435.1 Epinephelus moara
GCTCAGTGACGCTGCGCTTCTCTCATGATTGTGATTGGTCCACTGCGTGTGGTTCATGGCTCTTGATAAAGCAATCCTGGGTTGAGTTACCGAGTTGATATCTGGTTGATATCCAGCGTCATGATACCGATTATCCTGATTGCCATTGTTAGGGTTAGTCAACCCAGGATAGGTCTGGGTAACCCAGGAAAGGTTGATCTCGCTTCGTGATACAGGCCCCTGGTGTCTCACCTTGGTGTCATGACATCCACCATCCCCTCAACCTCTCAATGAGTATCAGCTTATATATTACAGAATTGATGCGTATGAAACATACAAATGTAATGTGTTTATGGTTTACAGAAGTGTACACCACCAACATTTTCTTCTGGTGCTGCAAAATCTCCACAAGGACGTTGAAACATATTGGTGAAAACACAGAAAAGCAGATATTGACAGTGAATGATTGTCAAAAACAATCAATAAAAGCATTTTGTCACAGGGAGCTCTTGTCTGAGAGCTTTTGAGTCTTTCAAAATTCAACTCATAGATTAAATCTGACCAGCGGTCGAATCCAAACCCTTTAGGCTCCCTTTGCCACCGATCCCTGCTGACTTTAAGATGAGTGGATGTTTTTAATCTCAGCGGCCTCATACATATCGTAACACCCTAGAGAATACAGACCTATCTACATATGTATCTGTTGTCTTGATTTACCTGGTTTGAAATAATGATTGGCCTGACACAGTGTTTCAAATGAGCTCAGAAGAAATCGGTCCTTGTCCCTCAGGCTGTAAAGGGCTGATCTCTTCCCAGGCAATTTATAGATTCTTTCCTTCACTTCGATCATCATGCGTGAGGAATCAGTGATGACTCTTAATCAAATAAATGTACAAGAGTGCAGCAGGAAATCTATAATGAAGGTTTACATTGGTTTATGTGAAGGAAAGTGGAGTCCTGCTCCGCACATGCACCTGCCACACAGCTTTTCAGTCAGATTCCCTTATTGTGTGTGTTATCCCCCCAAATATCGTAATCCAATGCTATCATTGACGGTTTGATGATGGTTTGAGACTATTGCACACATACATGCACACAGGCACACACGCTACACAACCCCCCCCCCCCCCCCCCCCGGCCNCTCCGGACTCGGAGCTCACGGCGGAGGGGCGGATCCAACATGACACCGGCATCTGCTCTCTGAATCCTCACTCACCCCCGACTCTCTTGGACTGGATAGTCCAGCCTTTACAACTCTCTTTTGTCTTTATTGAAAGCTGCCACATGCGCGCACGGTGCAATAGAGGACTCCCCCGCGCGCCTTCGCTGCTGCTCCGGATGGGCTGACAGCGGCAACATTGGATGGTTCCGTCCCGCGGTGCAAACTTCGGGCTGGTGCAAACTTCGCGGCTCAGCCCAGTATGATCGTTTGCAACGTGAGCCTGAGCTGTGCGCACTGTCCCGGGGGAGGAGCCGGCGGCACGGCGGCGACGGACGCCTACGAGGAGGTGTCCGGTTCTCTCCCTCCTCCGTCCCTGAGTCCGAGGGGGCACCTGGTGGTGGCGGTGTGCCTCGGCTTCATTGGCACCTTCGGGTTCCTCAGTAACTTCCTGGTGCTCGCGCTGTTCTGCCGGTACCGGACTCTGCGCACGCCCATGAACCTCCTGCTGGTGAGCATCTCTGCGAGCGACCTGCTGGTCAGCGTGCTGGGCACCCCGTTCAGCTTCGCGGCCAGCACCCAGGGGCGGTGGCTGATCGGACGCGCTGGGTGCGTTTGGTATGGGTTCGTTAACGCATGTTTAGGTGAGCAGCTGTTTACATTTTCTTTGGCACGTGTCACTGGAGACAAGTGAACACATTTCAGGCTGTAGTAACGAATTAAATCTTTAAATCTAAATCTGGTCATCCGCTCATTTTCACCTCTGAGAGGAGAAAAAGATTTGATTTTGCCTCTTTATTCTGCCGCCAGTTAGACAGGGTCTGTGTGGTATTTCGGACATGGCCTTCGTTTCTCAATATAACTCCTAATTAACTCCAAATGTCGCTGGAAGTGTGAAAATCTGGTCCCCAAAATGTCCTTTTTCAGTTTAACCACTTTGCACGTTATGCCCTTTATCCAAAACGATTCCACAAGCACCTGAAGTCACAGCACTTCATCAGTTATTCATCTTTCAGGGTTTGCAGCTTTAGAAACAGCAGTATAATAATCTAGATTTGCTCTGCAAGATTTTTTTGTCTTGCAGCTTGCAAGAAAATGAAGAAAACATGCTTTCATGGCTTGCAGCAAAATCCTGTTAGCCAGTTTCATTCTGCAGTTAATTTTGATCACAATCCTTTTAATTTGTGGAGGTAATGTATTGTTCACTGCTGATTCTGTTCAATCTAGCAAACTGAATTTCCCACAGGGACATACATACTGTAATGTGATAAGGTAATGTGTCATAATTCATATTTAGTCCCAGACATTTTTTTTAGGGAAGAGGATGATAGATGCAGAGGAGATGAATACTAAAATAATCATAAAGCATGGAAAAAGCATTTCTGATCGTATTACATAATAAATCCACTCTTGTTAGGCTCTTCAGATCCTGAGAAGTTGTGTCTGGTGTTCATGTGTGCACACAGGACAGTTGACAGAGCTCTTCACCAGTGCTGGGATCAAATCTGTGACCTCGCACTTTCAGGACAATCACACTAATTGCTGCCCTTGGCTTAATTAATGTCACCCCTCTGCTGAGAAACTACTCACAAACCTATTTTTCTAGCCATCAGCGTTTTCTTGCTCTCACTGAATTTAGACGTTTTTCTCTTTAGACTTTAGTGACTCTGAGTGCACATGTGTGAAGAATCAATCTTTCAATGCACTAAAAGTACAGACCTCTTTTCTCCTTCACTCACCTTCTCGTCATCGATCTCCGTTAGTTTTATTGCTCTCTGGAGTGGTGTTGATGCTCTAAAATCTCTTGTTTTCTCAACGGAGCGTGGACTTGAAGCACTGTGAGGTTCAGTACATGTTGTTGCTCTTAAATCGTATGTTTCCTCTCTGGAGCCTGGACTTGCAGTAAGGTGTTGTTGCTCTTAAATGTGTTGTTTTTTTTCTGATATGTCCACACTAGCAGTGAGGTGGTGTTGCACTTAAAAATGTATGTATGTTTTTATGAGTCTGGACTGGAAGAAAGGTGCAGTAAGGTGGCATGCCTGCTCTGAAATCAGTTGTCTTCCCCTGGGAGTCTGGACTAGCAGTTAAGTGTTATCATTGCTCTTAAATTAGTTTTTAATGGAGACTCGTAGTAAAGCACATGTTTTGTTGTTCCTAAATTAGTTGTTTTCTCTATGGGGGTCTGGACTTGCAGGAAGGTGTTGCTCTCAAAAGTTGTTCTGGACTTGGAGTCAGGTGTTGTTCCCCCTAAAATCTGTTGCTTCCTCTTCAGAGTCTAGACTTGCAGTAAGGTGTTGTTGCTCTTAAAAATTTAGTCTTCTGGGGCGACCTCTAGCTCAACGGGTAAAGTGTACGCTACATGAGTCTTTTGCAGCAGCCTAGGTCCGATTTCAGCCTTTGCTGTAGGTCATTCGTGATTTCTCTAACCTTTTCCCGTCTCTCTCAAGCTGTATTGTAATAAAGGCACAAACCCTAAAAAACATAAGTCTTTGTTGCTCTTAAATCAGTTGTTTCCTTAATGGACCCTGGACTAATAGTAAGGTGTACTTACTCTGAAATCAGTTGTTTTCTCTATGGAATCTGGACTGGAAGAAAGGTGCAGTGTGGTGGCATGGTTGCTCTGAAATCAATTGTTTTCTCCTGGGAGTCTGGACTAGCAGTAAGGTGTTATCATTGCTCTTGAATTAGTTTTCTTATTGGAGTCTGAGCTCGTAGTAAAGCACATGTTTTGGTGTTCCTAAATTAGTTGTTTTCTCTATGGGGTCTGGACTTGCAGGAAGGTGTTGTTCCCCCTAAAATCTGTCATTTCCTCTTTGGAGTCTAGACTTGCAGTAAGGTGTTGTTGCTCTTAAAAATCCGTTTTCTGGGGCAACCGTTAGCTCAACAGGTGGAGTGTTTTCCCACATATAAGGCCTAGTCCTTTGCAGCAGCCTGGGTTCGATTCCAACCTGCAGGTCATTTCTGTGTGTCATTCCCATTTTCTCTGCCCCTTTCCTGTGTCCCTCCAGCTGTAGGCAAAAACTCCCCCAAATAAATCAATCAAAAATGCATTTTGTTGCAGTTGAGTCCGGACTCACAGTGAGATATCGCTGCTCTTCGATAAGTTGTTTCCTCTGTGGATTCTAAACTTGCTGTAAGGTGTTGTGTTTTTTTTTTCTGAGGTGTCTGGACTAGCACTGAGGTGTTCTTGCACTTAAAAATCTATTTTTAGTGTGCCTTACTCTCAGTGAGGTACAGTAATGTTTTTTGTTTTTTTTTGTTACTCTCAAATCAGTTGTCTCTGTGGAGTGAGCACTAGCAGTAAGGTGTTGTTGTCACTTAAAATGTGCTGTTTCCTTAAGGGAGTCTGAACTTGCATTAAAGCATGTGTTTTGTTGCTCCTAAATGAGTCGTTTTCTCCATGGAGTCTGGGCGTAAAGTAAGGCACAGCAATGTGTTGTAGCTCCTAAATCTCTTGTTTTTTCTTCGGAGTCTGGATTTGAAGTAAGGTGCAGTAAAGCGGTGTTGTTGCTCTTAAATCTGATCTTTTCTTTGTGGAGTCCGGACCTGCAGTGAAGCGTCCCTGGAGTCCCTGCTAACATGAAGGTGTTGGTGCTCTGAAACCAGCAGCAAGGTGTTATCGTTGCTCTTGATTAGTTGATTTCTTAAAGGTAGGATCTGGAGGATTTTCAAACAAAACAAAATATAGACATGTACAAATGAAATCCTGCTTAATCATCACCTATGGGCTTCTACTCATGTGTGGTGGTGACTCTGTTTGCAGAGCTCCTGCCCTTTAACTGTATTTTGATGTTTTTGTGAGCTCGGACCGCTTCTGGGCGGAGATTTCCCCAGCCAATGAGAGAGCGCAGGTGCCGTGCCCGAGCGTGTCCGAGCGTGCACCAGCGTGAGCCTTGCCTGAACCTCTTCTGTGAAGCCTTCTTCTGTACCTCTGGGCTCCATACACCCGGGAGAGTTGAGCCTGATAGGAGGGGCCAAATTTGAATGTGTGTTTACAAACAGCAACTGGAAAATCCTCCAGACCCTACCTTTAAGGAAGTCTGAACTTGCAGTAAAGTTTTGTTGCTCTTAAATGAGTTATCTATATGCAGTCTGGGCTAAAGGCACATTAAGGTGTTGCAGCTCCTAAATCTCCTGTTTTTTCCTCAGAGTATGAATTTGAAGTAAAACGTAAGGTGCTGTTACTCTAAAATAGTCTGAGTCTGGAGTCTGAACTTCCAGTTAGGTGTTGGTGCTCCTAAATGTGTTGCTTCCTCTATAGTCTGGACTTGAAGTAAGGCAGAGCAGTGTGCTGTACCTACTAAATCTCTTGTTTTCCCTTTAGTTTGGACTTGAAGTAAGGTGCAGTGAGGTGTTGCTGTTGCTCCTATAAATCAGTTGTTCTCTCCTCAAACCATTTTTGACCCGGACTCTGTTTTCTATGTTTCTGTATTGAACAACTGCCAACTCAGTTTCTCAATAACTCCACTATACAGCTACTGACGGGGTCAACAGCTTTCCAATACAATCCTGAAAGCTTCATGCACATCTTTCAACAAACTGACATCTACTCTGTAGTGAGACATTCACAATTCATATACCTGATTTGCAGTTTATCCATGACCTGGGATCTTTCACAATTAATTCTGCACAGCGTGTCTCAGTGGTGTACGTTCAGAAGCATTTGTAGGATATACAAGCAATAACCAAAAACATCAAAACTGTATATGAGAGGATCACAGGCTCATATGAAAAAGACCAGAATGAGATGCTTTGGAGATTGAATTCTGGACTGGCATGCTTATTGGCTCTGAGGAGTGGTGAGATGGAGACGGGTACCCTGACATCAAAGATTTATGTGAGTAGTTTGGTCAGAATTGATCAGATTGTGGAAAAACAAGATGAAATGCAGCTCATTTTGAAAATACCCTGAAATAACCTGAAGGTTCGAGGTATTCCACACTGTACTCTGGCTGATGGAACGCTTGGAAGCAACAGTAAAAATAGTGTACAGGTGTAACTGTTACCCAAAAAGACGTTATAGTACCTGACAGGATCAGCTGCTTTTGTCTGTTTCATTTAAACTAAGTATCTTTGGGCTTATCTGTTAATAAAGTAATTGGCAGATTAATCAATAATGAATATGAACTGCTTAAGTGAATGAATACAGCATCATCTTTAGTGGAAGAGAGTTACTTTTTGAAGGAGAGTTAAATCTGATCCTTTGAACCATTCTGATGTAGATTTGAACTCTGCAGAGTTCAAACCGAATTGTGGTTTGACTGGAAAAAATTGCTGCCTGAGGAGGAGACTTAGCTTACATTGCCTCTTTAGAAGTGCATATTAAGCTACAGTATCTTTGTGTTAAGTGCACTAAATCTGTGCAATAGCTGAGTAAATATTTTGCATGCAAGTGGCTTCACAGTGTTCCAGTATTGATGCATTTGTTCGTATTGTTCGGGCAAAAATCAGAAAATGCACAAAGTGAGTGTCCTCTGATCAGTGGCAGGCCATTTGTTGTTAACTCTGATGCAAAGACAACAGCCCGATCACCAGAACAAATCCGTGGTTGGCAGAAACGTATATTTGTAAGTTTCATATGTATCATATAAACTTTTCTAAAGTGACGTAGTTATGATTACATGTATATATGATGACTTTGCCATCAGGAGGTGGAGGGGATGGTGGATCCCGGTGAGAGTGCTGCATTTCCAGTTGGTATTGTGCCACCAAAAGCAGATATTTTAAACCAAAACATGATCCTTTCCGAACCATAAGGATTTGGTTTTTGTGCCTAAGCATAGCCACACGTTAGCCACTGTGTTGTTGAAACATAAAGAAACATAAAGTTTCAGCATGTTACATTTCTGTGGTTTGAAGAAACTTACAATGCAAATATTTAGTCTGGCAAGATGGTTGAAGACAAATACACTACTGTTCTTTCCCTTTTAATTTTGACCCTCCCTGAAGCTACAGATGTTTTCCCCGAGCCTCACTGAGTGAATGGTGGGAATACATGACCCAAGCTCCATGTAAATTAGTTATTCATTTTTTAAGACTTACCCTTTGATGCTTGAAAGTTAAATGTAAGCAGCTGAAGAGGAAATCCTTGAGTTGACAAAAGCCTTTGACTCATGCAAATGCTTTATTTTTGGGTGAAAATGCCTTGTTGATGCCAGAGGTCAGAGGAGAATGGTCAGACTGGTTCAAGATGAAAGAACAGTTACTCAAATAACCACTGGTTACAACCAAGGTCTGCAGAAGACCATCTCTGAACCAACAACATGTCCACAGTGTACCCATCTTCTGATGGCTACTTCCAGCAGGATAACGCACCATGTCACAAAGCTCAAGTAATACAGTAATACATTGTGGTTTTTTTCAGTACTTTCCAGCAATATGTAACAATAACCTCTGATTGGAGGAGTGAACACTCTCCTGCGCACACAATCCACTGATGAAACAATCCCACTTTTAATGTATAGTGTATAATGTCTTCCAATCGCCCACAATCAGATACAAAAACATTTGATAACTAACTTCCAACACTTACTCATCAGTATCTCACCAGGGATACACATTCAGTCTGAGTAGCGATGATGGACCACTTTCAGGCCCCACAAAACAGAAATGGATCTACTCAGGTTGGCCGGACTGAAGTAAAAACAGAGCCGAGACTTTTCATTTCACCTTTTTCCTGCCGGTTCATTAGCTCATTCACTTAATGAGACACTGTCCGTCCCGTCCTGCTGCGGTTACCCAGACAACATCAGAGCTATTGTACCGTGCAGTCGGGCACTGTTAAGCCTGTAATCAAGTCTCATCAGGTCACTACTGCCGGAATAAGGTCTTCATCATGAGCTCACAGATGATGTCTTTTGCTGTCTGTCTTTGTCCTTTTCTCTCTGCTGTCGTCCTTCACCGGTCCACTGTCACGATGCTGGATGGAGCAACAGGTGCAGGGATATGTGAGAGCCAAAGTTGGATAATATCTGAAAGAAAGAGAGAGTTATTAGTTGTAAATCTTTTGGCCATGTCTGCACACTTTGAACTGGCTTGAATAGAAGGCATTGGCTCAGGTCACCATGAGAAATGAGGTTATGCTGGAAATCAGACAGTGTTTCGTACTAACCTGCATATTGTAAAATCCTCAAACAAACTGTAGGTTAGATACAAGATCCTGTACCACCCCAACCTATAGCTTAACAATTTTGTATTTATAAGTGATGCAAGACACAGTTTTTCCCTGCATGAATATGCCTGATTTTTTTTTATATATATTGTGGCACTCAGCTGTGATATAGCACTTAGGATTACCATGACTTGGATGTCTGAGAATCTTCACCGACAGCTGTGAAAACTTATTCAGACTTATAGAGGATACTGAGGTCAGGTTCAGTCACGCTTTAAATTGAATTTGTTTAGATACAAGGATGCATTGCTGCTTGTAGAGCTGAGATGATTATATTGATTAGTAGATCGAAGTGTCATTGAAGTTTATGCTACTCAAATGTGACTCCAGTTGCTTTTCTATATTTTACACCATTGTAGATGTCTCCTGAGGCTTAAGATAAAGTTAAAGATGAGTTTTGTTCACAGATTAAAAAGTTGACATAGTACATTTCTGCAAACCGCAGACATCTATAAAGTGATGCAGTTCAGATCATGTGTATATGAGCTGTGTTTCTTGTCATAAGGCGGAGAGGGTGGTGGGTGACCTGACACCTAGATGAGACAGCTTCAAAGTAGCAGACAGCAGTGGACTACTGTTTGAGATCGACAACAGCAGGTATTTTTAACAACATGTGGAGACATTTCCAGCTGTGTTTGTGGCAACAAAACCTGTTATATTTTAGCAACACATCAGGACATTTCTAGTGAGATGCTGGGACATTACCATCCTTGTTTGTGGCAACAAAGCCGATAATGTTATTAATGACACATTGGGACATTTCCAGCTGTGTTTGTGGCAACAAAATGGATATTTTTTAATGACACCTCGGGACACATTCAGCAGTGTTTTTCGTGACCAACCTGGGTATTATTTGGCAACACATCAGAACATCCCCAGCCCCTTTTTGTGGTGACAAACCAGGTATGTACATACATTTACGGTGAGATTCAATTCAATTCAATTCAATTCAATTTTATTCATAAAGCCCAATATCACAAATAACAATTTGCCTCAGAGGGCTTTACAGCATACGACATCCCTCTGTCCTTTGGACCCTCACAGCGGATAAGGAAAAACTCCCCCAAAAACCCCTTTAACAGACTTCCAGGATGACAGACGTGCAATAGATGTCGTA
Source organism: Epinephelus moara (assembly GCF_006386435.1). Classification (NCBI taxonomy): domain Eukaryota; kingdom Metazoa; phylum Chordata; class Actinopteri; order Perciformes; family Serranidae; genus Epinephelus; species Epinephelus moara. The sequence goes on from NC_065516.1 coordinate 12,218,802, forward strand.
CAGAACAGATCAACATGATAAATTAACAGTAATCCGTATGAGACAATGAGACAGAAAGAGAGACAGAGACAGAGAGAGATGCAGGACAGACAGTAATGACAGTAGCTTACAACAACATTAATTTAAGTAATAATATTATAATTATGATTCTGGCTATTGTGGTACAATATGTTGTGGGTATATATTAATATAGCATAGTATATGTATGTGACAATAATCGTGTGTATAATGACAGTAGAAGTGTGACTAATGGTAACAGCTGCAGAAGAGGCATCAGACAGGACCACGGCAGCAGCACAACCACATCACACAATCCAGGCACTACTGCGATACGGGGTAAAGATTTGGAGCACAAAGGCTCCGGAGAAGAAGCCGAGTTAATGACATGCAGTAGAGCCGAGTTAGCGAGATGCAGTAACAAGACATGAATGTTAGCAAAGGAGAGAGAGAGAAGGAGAGAGGGTGCTTGGTGTATTATAGGAGGTGTATTATAGGGGGTCCCCCAGCAGACTAGGCCTATGTCAGCCCCACTAGGGGCTGGTCCAAAACAAGCCTGAGCCAGCCCTAACTATAAGCTTTATCAAAAAGGAAAGTCTTAAGTCTAGTCTTAAATGTGGAGATGGTGTCTGCCTCCCGGACCGCAACAGGAAGATGATTCCACAGAAGACGTGCTTGATAGCTGAAGGCTCTAGCTCCTGATCTACTTTTGGAGACTTTAGGGACCACGAGTAACCCTGCGTTCTCAGAGCGCAGTGTTCTGGTGGGATAATAGGGCACTATGAGCTCTCTAAGATATGACAGAAATGTTGAGACATTTCCAGCCATGTTTGTGGCAACAAAACCAGATATTTTGTTAACGACATGGAAGGACATTTCCAGGCGTGTTTTTGGCAACAACACCAGGTACTTTTACAGCAACATGCCAGGACATTTCCAGCTGTATTTTTAGCAACAATATTGGTTATTTTTCGGTGACACAGGACTTTTCCAGCCATGTTTGTGGTGAAAAATACTGTTTGTTTTTTTTTAACGACTTGACAGGACATTTCTAACCTTATTTGTGACGACCAAACCAAGTGTCTTAAGTCAAAACACAATCTATTCCTATCCCTAACCAAATGGTTTGTGTGCCAAACCCTATCCACATCATTGTCACAACATAACATTGTAAAACAGAAACATAAAAAAATGTAAAGCTTCATATGTTCTGCTACATATGAAATGTACAAATTTAACATATCTGTGAACTGCAGAAACAAACAATGCCAACATTTATTCTGGCGATTGGATTACATTTTTTACTCCTCTTTGACATCTTAACTAATTTACCACTTATTCAATAAAGAAAGTGTGCAGTGAAGTAATCGTCAGCTACATCTCTGTCTGAACTTTTGTCATGCGCACATGTAAAAAGTCGATTAGAAACCTGAAATAGTTTCACCTATTGTCACCCTCCAATTACTTAGTATGCATGACGTTCAAGACATCAGATTACCGCAAAAAGGGCTAGAAATTAACCTGCAGTTTCTCGCAGTCAGTGTACGGTAAACATTCACTCCTCATGGGCTGGGAGTTGTGCTGTCTGTTCGGCATCTGGGTCAGAAACAGTTTGATTTGGCACAAGATTTTTTGCTATCAGTTGGACCTGAAACAAGAAAGAAGAAGAGAGGGAAAGAAAAGGGGAGACAGAGGTGAGGTAGAAAATAACAGAGGGAGAAATAGGAAGAGGGTCATACAGATTTAGAGAAACAGAAAGAGGGAGAGGGACAACGGAAAAAGAGGGAGACAATGAAAGATGATTAGTTCCTGTGCTGACTCAGGTGCAGGACATTGGGTCATTCGTTTTAACATAAATCTATTCCACACCACTCGCAGAGATGGTGAGGAAGAATTCGGCCTCAGGTGAAAAACCCATTAAAATGCATGGTGGAGAATCGAAGTGGGCCATGTTTGAATCAAAGCCAACATTAGGGACAGATACGTTCCCCCTGAATCCCCACCAGGCCCAGAGGAGAGAGACCATGCAATCGCTATACGAAATGATAAATGAAAAAGTGGTGGCTGTTGAGAGAAGTTTCCCCTGTTGCTGAGGTAGCAGACCATTCAAATTAAAAGAATCCACTAAACTCGGCTGAAAAGAGCGTAGGTGTCGTTGTGAGATTCATTCATCCATTATTATATAATCATGTTGTAATTTCCACACGGATTTAGTTTCCTCGTCCTTGTAATGATTTTACAGGTGATTTATAATGTGCATTCGGTTGTCAGTTTGTTCTTTGTCATTAGTTCATCTGTCAGCTCATTACGTGCAATTACACAATCATACAACAACAATATGTTGAGATCACAAGATACTTATTGTTGCAATTACAAGACCATAATTTTGTGATTACAAGAAGACAGATGTGGTTACTTAAGTCACAAAAAGATGATAACCTTATCATGCAAAAACTAAACAATAAAGCTTTCTGCCATTTCCTTCAGCCCTATGGAGTGTTTTCGCTGCTTTTAGCTCATTGTTTTGATTTCTTGGACCGCAAAGTCTTATCAACCTTGTTTCTGGCAGTTTTTTTCCAGCACAAAAAAAGCTCTAATAAACCCACTGTATGCTACCAAACAGCATAAAGACAAAGTCGCTAAATGAAGTTCAGTATAGCATCTGAAGAGCCAGATATTTCCCTCTGGAGCAGGCTAGGTGGAGACCAAAAAAGAGCAAAGTGAATATTCAGCCGTCGCCAAAGAAATGTTGGCATTGTACGTTTCTGCAGACCACAAGTCGTTACAGATGCACATGTCATATGTATAATAATGTAAGGCAGTTCACAATAGTTAAGTTTGTGCCTCCTCTCTTACCTTACAAATGTTTCCTTGTTGGTAGATGTAGCATGTTGTTTGGTTAGCTGACGTGACAAGATTACGTATGAAGACAGCAAAGGTTGAATGGTGCGGACGGAACAGTAGCCTTCACTGATGTAAATGGCTGTATGTTCAGTACTCAAATGCCAAAGTTAAGTTAAGTGCTGAAATGGAAGATTTCTTGTCGTGTGAAGTAGGAGTAGCCTAGCTAATTTCAAAAGCCGAAAGGAAGACAATATCAACGTTTCTGAAGTGAAGTAGCATATGAGCTGACTTTGTCATCGGGAGGTGGAGGGGATAGTGGATGGTGTGACACCTAGGTGAGAGGTCTGGCAAGCTGCAGACTACTGCTCAAGACCAAACAACAAAACTAGTTTTGTTTTAGAGTTCTTCCAGCAGCTTTTAGTGAGAGTTTCCCATTGCTTTTTATTCACCAAATGTATGGGATTTTAGTGACCCTGTTGTTTTTCCATCAGAGGTGGTGCCACAGAAAGTTGTTTTTTTACAGAGAAATCACTGGTTTTGCCAGCAGTGGCAGCCAAACCAGAAAATTTAAGCCAATACATGATCTTTTCCTAACTATAACCAAGAGGTTTTTCTTCCTAAATCTAACTGAACATAAACCACAGCATTGTTAGAACGCAGTAGAGCAGTTTTAACTTACTGCTACTTAATAACGCACAAATGTAACGTAACTGTGGTTTGCAGAAACAATGGTAGGATTTATTCTTGTGATTTGAGTTCAGATTTTGGGTTTAAATTCATCAGATGACAAAATTACATATTAATGCTAATGTTGAGTCTGCATGTATAATAGGCCACTGGTAGGTGGGTAGGTAAATCAGCTTTACAAGATGACAATATGCCCATTATTAGTTTATCAGCCTGTTCTGCTGCCACCAGGCGCCGACTGATTATCAGAGAGTTAAGGAATTCTCCCGCTGGGCTGATCTTGTGAGAGTTTGAGGTCTTTTTTCTCAATCTCGGCATTATATACCCTTTGTTAACACCTCCCTCCACTAACTTCGCAACGTCGGTCGCTAGCTCTCCCTCTCAGCTTGATGTGGGCCGTTGGAATCCATTTATCATGATAGTCGGAATATGGATGCACTACAGTTGCAGCATCAGCTGATTTGACCATAGAGAAGTGTGTGACGGCTGGTTTGACCACATTTAATGGCAGAACGTGCCCCCCTGCAGCTAGCGTGTAAATTTATTTAATACTTACTGAGTGTGTTCTTTGTGTGAACATGTAGTGTGAATACAGTGTGACTTCTGAGTCTGCTGGTTTTAACTTAGTTCTGTGTGTAAACAGTCGACTGTTTTGCAATGTTTTAAATAATTCTGAAAAGCAGGCTTAGGTGTCAGGTGATTATTTCATAAATTCAACTGTGGAAAACAGTAGAAAATTAGTAAAATCATTTTACATATTAGCCTAACACCAACAATACAAATTAAACATTTTTTTTTAGGGATTTGTTGATCTACAAGTTTCAGTTTGAATTTTGTGTGTTAAATTGAGGCTGCTTCTTGTTGCCAGTCCGCCCCTGGCTGCCACCAAAGTGGCTGAAAATATGAAATATACTCAATGTATTGTGGCTTTCTTCCATGTTGGATTCATACAATGACCATATCGTATAAATTGTCATGTCATTTCTTTTCCAAGCCACAGGCACAAGCATGATCCGTCACAATTACTCCCCCACCTCTCCAGACCACTCCTTCCTTGGTGATTATGTGTGAGCGTTTTTGTATCTGCAGGGCTCTAGACCATGACCATTTAGTTGCATTTTACGACCATGGAGCACCAGTGCAACTTGCAAATGTTATTACTATATGAACTGGAGAGCTGTTAAGGCCTTTGCACACAGAGTCCATCTTTTTAATGCATTTTTTTAATCCGTCATCTGAAAAAATCGCTACCCAACAGAAACCTTGCACACTGATTCTGATGCGTTTTATGAAAATGTTCGTTGTGAAAATTACAATATGTGACAAAATGAAAAGACACATTTCCTCTTTTGCCTCTCTCCACTGGAGTTACCTATCTGGTTGTCATCACTCCCTCCCTGTCTTTCATTTGGCACCGCAGCCAAAGAGCATGGATACCAAGAGGCGAAGCTCAATAGAACGCCCCATAGCAACAGACTCGCCCATGGTTTCGTCCTACCACCGCCATTTTGGACTGTCAGCAGACCGCAGCAGACCTGCTTGCATACAAAAACACACAGACAAACTGAAGTATATCGCT
>NC_065516.1:12224261-12235998 GCF_006386435.1 Epinephelus moara
CACTGATAGTTGTTGCAGTTAATTGCACTACACTGTTTTCTTTTACTTTTTTTCTCCTCTCTCCTTGACATCTTGCATGTTGTCTGGGCGCAACAGTCCAAGCTCAACAGTCCAAAATGGTGGCAGCGCCCCTAGTGGCTGTTGGCAAAAATTCAACGGAGCTTCGCCTCTTGGTATCCATGCTCTTTGCTGCAACTTCATGAAGGGGCAGAGCTGTCCTCCCTCTCAATCTCCACATTCTGTGGTACGGTCCACATCCTTGTCCTCGCCATCATCATTCATCTGACTATTACTATCTGACCTATTTAAAGTAGCTATCTGAATTATGAAATGGTTCTCTGCTCCCCTTTCCTCTCTCTTCTTACGGCTGTGTCCTGCTGCTACGTTTTCTTCACTGATTCTTGGTCAAACGTCTCTAAAGGCTTCTGACAGGTGCGAAAAATGCAGCAAATTGAACCTGTTCGGGAAATTTTAATGACGGACAAAAGTTAAGGACACAGTGTGCAATCGTGATTGACACAACATGTAGTCATTTTTATTTTTAGATCCGAGACAAGTTTGGTCGAAAAAAACGGACTAAGTGTGCAAAGGTCTTTAGTTTGTTTCCTGCTCACAGTGAATAAATCCTTATGATTACGGGCATGGCTGTAACACTTTAACTTTCCGCTAACTGCTAAAAACATTTGTGTAACTTTATTTGGTAGTTTGGTAGTCTATAATAGTTTTTTTATAATAGTCCACTGGCCGGACTCGAGCCCGGGCCGCTTGTACATGGGGCACCTGCTCTATCCACTAAGCCACCAACGCCCCAGGTCTATAATAGTTTAGTGGAGATTTCAAAATATGCAGATACACTGATCAGCCAAAATATTTAAACCACTGACAGGTAAAGTGAACAACATTGATCATCTTGTTACAATGCAGTGTTCTGCTGGGAAATCTTGGGTTCTGACATTCGAGTGGATACCACCAAACATGCTCCAAACACCCACCCACCCACCCAAACACCATTGTAGACCAGACACCCCCCATTATGGCAGCGGCACTCCCCAGTAGCATTGGCCCCCCAGCAGGACAATGCGCCATGCCACACCACAAAACCTGCTCAAGAGTGTTCAGAGGAATGTAACAAAAAGCTCAAGGCATCAACCTGGCCTCCGAATTCCCCTGATCCCCATCTGTCAAACATCTGTGGGACATGCTGGTACCCTACCTCACAACCCACAGGACTCAAAAGATGTGAAGCCAACGCCCTGGTGCCAGACACCAAGGGACACCCTCCAGAGGTCCTGTGTTCATGCCTTAACAGGTCAGAGCCAAGTCCGGTCCAAGGAGGACCCACCATGGATTGGGGGTACCTCTGGGGTACCAGCACGTCCCTCAGTGGTTCAGGTTGGGATCTGGGGTATTTGGAGGTCAGGTCGACGCCTTGAGCTCTTTGTCCCGTTCCTCCGGTCATGCCTGAGCAGTTTTTGTGATGTGACATGGTGCATTGTCCTGCTGGGGGGCCACTGCCATTGATATGTGCCGTTGGCATGAGGGGGTTTATTTTGTCTGCAACGGTGTTCAGGTGGGTAGCATTCAGGTAGCATTTACATGAATGCCAGGACCCAAGGTTTCCCCGCAAAACATTGCACTGTAACAAGACAATCAATGTTATTCACTTCACACACCAATGGTTTTAATGTTTTGGCTGATCGGTGTATATATTGTGCATCGTGATAGCCTAAAAATATTGCAATGTTATTTAAAGGCCACATCACCCAGCCCCCAAATCAGGGCTTCTCCAGGGTTAGCCTATTCATTTCTTTTAATTCTTTGGGGAATCAGTGAGCGCATTATTCTTGATTTAGCCCACCGATTCCCCAACCTTTTTGGCTTGTCACAGTCATAGACAAGCAATTTGTGACCCCTTGTCAGAGATTGTTTTCATTCATGTCCTAAAGGTCCAGTGTGTAGGATTTAGAGGGATATATTGGCAGATATAGAATAGAATAGAATAAGTTTGTTTTCTTTAGTGTATAATCACCTGAAATAAGAATAGTTTTGTTTTGATTACCTTAGAATGAGCAGTTTGTATCTACATAGGGCGCGGGTCCTCTACGAGGCCACTGTTGCACGGCTATGTTTCTACAGTAGCCCAGAAGAGACAAACCAAAAACTGACTCTAGATAGGGCCAATCGTATTTTCGTGTCAGCTACTGTATTAGTAGTTAACTGCTTTATTCGGTGTATTTACCGGTTCAAATCACTAAGTCTGTTTGTTTTGGAGACAAAGCAACCTCTGCTGATTATTCAGCTCCCGTTAAAAACCTCCTGAACAACAAACACTGAAGGAATTCTAACCAGGAGTGCTTGGCACACAGGAGAGGTTTCAATTGGTTGCAATATGCAATCCTCACCACTAGATGCCACTAAATCCTACACACTGCTCTTTTAAAACTCTGATATTTACGATTGCAACATTTTCTGTCTTTGGGGACTCCTAGTGGTGAGATAAAAATTGCAGGTAGTCAACAGTCCATCGTTAAAACTTATTCAAACAGAATAATGATCTTCAATTATGAAAATATTTTACACCTAAGGACATTCATGTATGTCATATTTTTTCCTCCACATTTACTATTGAAACATGTCATGTTAATGAAGTGTCTGTTTGACCGACAAGGGCAGAGTTGTGGAGTCCACGTGCTTTATCTAACCAGAGAGCGTCAGTAATGAATCCAGAGAGCTCTTACTGCCTCTTCATCCACCTGCGCACACACACACACACACACACACACAAACAGAAAATAATTCCCATTATTTTCAAGACTCTCACTCTTGTTGTTGCTCTCAACACATTGTGCACCCACAACCCCAGCCTACGGTCCGCACCAAACATGCACGGTGTCAGCCAATCAAAAGCCTTCATTATGCACAGAGATGCTGTGATTGTCTGTAATCAAAGTCTCTGTTCTGGGAGACTCAACGAAATGGAAGTAAAGTGCTTGTGGACCGGCACTTTAGGCTATAGGTGCTGATTAGCTCTGATTTAAGACTTCATCACTTCAGCACCAATTTACTAAATCTGTGTTTCTGTGCATGTTTGTATTTAGTGTGGACAGATTAAAGCCACTGACTGTGGAGGATGGACTGTGATGATGCATTTAGCTCACAATCTGGGTAAAGTCACGATACAGGGCTCATGGTTTGATCCACCCAATACTTTTACAATGTTTGACGGAAAATAAACCACGAACATAGAAAATCATTTATTTTATCTTAAATTTAAAGTTCCATATTTCATCAGGGCTACAACAGAAAAATAACTGGCAACTATATTTGATAATCGATTAATCATTTAAGTCATTTTTAAGTAAAATTGGCAAATGAATTGTGAGATTTGCTGCTTTTTTTGTCTCACATTATAATTGATTCTCTTTTGAGTTTCAGCTGTCATACGGACAAACAAGGCATTTGATTACACATCCTTAAGCTATAAGAAATTGTCATGGCAATATTTTTTATTGTTTTGTGGTGTTTTACGGACCAAAGGATTAACCATTTCCCAAAGGAAACAATCTGCAGATAAGAAAGAAGAAGGTCAAATACTGATAACATGTACTTGAGACTGTGCTCCATTTTTCAGCTCCTCCAGGTGTCGGGCCACATTTATGCCACAGTATTTTGCTACACACCTTCTTACTACTTGTTCTGCGCTTCCCCTTCCTCAGGCATTGTCTCCCTGATCTCCCTGGCCGTCCTGTCCTATGAACGTTACTGCACCATGATGAAGCCCACTATAGCTGACGGCAGAGACTTCCGCCCGGCGCTGGGAGGGATCTGCTTCTCCTGGCTCTACTCTGTAGTTTGGACTGTACCTCCACTACTGGGCTGGAGCAGATACGGGCCCGAGGGTCCCGGCACCACCTGTTCAGTGGACTGGAGCACCCAGACACCAAACAATATCTCCTACATCGTCTGCCTGTTTACCTTCTGCTTGGTCCTGCCGTTTAGTGTCATCCTCTACTCCTACGGCAAGCTGCTGCACGCCATCAGACAGGTGCGATTCTGCAAATGTAAATGTTATATTAGAGAGTTTGTTCCAAAGTGAGATAATTATCCTTTGGTAAAAACATATGCTGACTCTGTCCAAAACTCAGAGGGAGTGTCTGCGAGTGCACTGGATTGGAATATTATCAGCCCATTAAATGGCCTTTATCTGTGGATATAAGGATCATGGGTCAGGGGCCTGCTACACCGACCAGTAGGTTCAGAACGTTGTTATCAGCTCATTTAAAGGCCATTTTGCCTCAACGTATCCTCATACAATGATACATATGAGATCCTACAAATTAATGTCCCACAAATGACATTAAGTCCTTATTGTAAAGTTAAGAAATTAACGTAAAGTTACAGACGTCCAGTTTAAGCAAGTAAAGTTACTGTGGCTAGGTTTAGGAAAAGAAACATCATGATGACGTATTTTAAAACAACTCAAAGTTCACACAGTGCTGAACACCAGTCTGCCCTGGGAAAGTCTTGGGGAAAAGTCCTGTGTTTTGTGACCCATCCACTGCATCAACCTGCTTCTCGGGACCGCCTTGTTTCTTTACTACTGTCAGCGAGGCGGCAATCTCTGAGGCAGAAAAATTATGCTAATATGAAATGCCAAAAACTGCAGTTCTTTAAATGGCCATTTGAGGCTGGCTCCAGATGCCAGTCAATCCCCATAGACTACCTGGTAATAAGTTACCTAATTTCCCCCTTTAATGACAACTGTACAGGGGGGAATTTTTACATCACTTGAAGTCATGCTTGAGTAAGGGCGGGGCGCTTAAAGTGACAGGCTGTCCATTATTTTTTACAGTCTATGCTGTCTGCGCCTTGGTCACATGATTGAAGCTTTCCAAGATACTTGGGATATGTATGAATCACTGGCTCACCACTGGCATTACTTCTCATAGGAAAATGTACAAACAGTGTGTAACAACAGCCTGTGTGGTTTCACATTCACTTTTTCTTAGGTTTAGGTGCCAAAATGACATGGGTAAGTTTATAAAAAGAAAATGGTTGGGCATAAATACTGGTTTCACCAAGTCCTGTCTTGTATCCAGCCACCCCTACCTCCCTCCCTACCTACATGCAGACTATCACCCAGTATGCAGACTATCTAGAACATGGAAGAAAGTCCCATGAAAACGCTTTCTGGCAGAAAGTTTCATTTCATTTCATGGCCTGATAATGGCCTTTTTAACCTAATAGTAGATGCGGCTGGCCCCTGCTAACTCATATCAAAGACACTTATTGCCATTGATAACAGCCATTTAATCGCCTAAAAACAGCCAAATCAACTGAAAAGCCGGTAAAAGCGCTACATGGTGAATTTAAGTGGGGAAAGTGTGTTCAAAAGTGCTTTAAATAAACTGATCCACTCCTCTATCAGCAAGCCTCCAGCAAAGTTTTAATGGTCGATCGGGGGCTGCAGAGTTGACAAGAGCATTGTAGTCATGCATTAGCTAATCTTAACAATCTCCAATCAGGTTTGACATCTGGACAAAGTCTACTATTAAAGCTGCCAACACCAATTTATTCTTTTGACGTCTGCTTCACACTGCTGCTGACTCCCAGAGATCCCACTGTGACATTTTACTGTTTTAGTGTCTGAAGCTTATTTGCCGAATGTAATTTAAACCTTGCTGCAAGAACAGCAGACACAAGAAAGGTTGAGACATGATCCAGTTTCTGGATGACCAACATCATTTGTGTCCTGATTTAACTGCTTAAAGTGTAATGGCTGCTGTAGTATATTCTTGCAATCACACTCTGCTTATGAAAGCTGCAATTTAAAAACTTAAATGGTGGCACTTGCATTACGCAAACATCAAGGATGGAGGGAGAAAAGTTTAGGAGAACTGCGCATTACAAATTAAGACGCAGTTTGTGTGTTAGTGCACGCGCTGTCTTAGAAATATATATGTTTTAGTTCAGGGTTGAATTCTCTCTTTCTATTTCTCTTTAACTGATTAATAAATTAAGAACAGAAGATGAGGGTACAATGAGATGTCTTAATTGAAGGAGTGCCCATCAAACATGGAGAGTAGTGTGGAAAACATGAAAGAAATATTTAATTTATGTTTGTTTCATATATCAATTTGAGGTACAGTCTCCTGTCCACAGAGATTTGAGGTGTTTGTTGAACTTTCCTGCATTATTTCAACTTTTTAAAATTTATTTTCTGGTGTTTGCACCAAACCCTTTTTTATGGGCAAATTAAAAATGCACACAGAAAAAGCTGGATGGACTCACACCAACAGAAACTGATTAATTATACGGGCATCCTGGTTGATTTGGACAAGTAACCCCTCTTTTTTTCTGTTCTTTTTGGACTTTGATTTCAAGCCTAATTTGAAATGCAACCTTGGCTCACAATTTCTTTCCACCACTGTTTACAAAGAGCTAACCAGGCCATGTTTTGGGGCATTGTGTTAGTCCAGGCAGAGCACTTGCATTAGCTGATTGACATTAGTTGCTTCACTCAAGCTACACCCTCAGTGGCTCATTAATAAGGTGCTTGGCTACCAGATGAAGAGTACACCCAGTCATGTACATGTACGTGTACAGTTAACATAACCTGACCTTCTCATCGTTTATGCCAGCCTTGATGACTTTCAAAGTTTCAGAGTTTTGCTACAGTTGCTAAAGTCAGTCCAAGCTGTCTTAAGTCATTCTCCTACTCACCTTGACGTTCTGATAAAATCAAACAAGTCTAATATTATCATAAGTTTTAAGCCTGGGCCGTGGTACTTTAAACAACAGATTTGGTTCTCTGATCTGAGGGATCTTGGAGCAGAATAGGGGGTTAGGAGTTCTGAAATGTAAGGTAGAGCCAGACCATGTAGAGACTTGAAAGTAATCAATAGAACCTTAGATTGCATTCTGCACTGAATGGGGAGTCCGTGTAATTCAGCCTGGACTGGGCTGATATGTTCCTTACGTCGAGTGTTTGTGAGGAGGCATGCTGCCGCATTCTGTACCAAGTGTAAACGGTTAACTGATACGTCATTAAGGCAAGTAAAGTGGATAAGTTGTTCAGTTATGTTTGTGGGAAGGTTTTGAAATGATTTGCCTCCCATCCCACGGTCTCCTTCCACTAAAATAGTGCAATTAACCAACAGAGGCTGGCAGCAAGTTGAGATGCAAAATCCAAAATGTAAAGTTTACACACAGATACAGTTGATCTTTCTTAGATTATATTGATGCAGAACTGACAAGAATACTGTTCACATATGACGTCTTTTATCTTGTTTTTCCAGACTATGTGTTTCTGCAGACATGTAAGGAATTGTTGATATGTCATATTTCTTGAAGGGATTTGGCATAATATTTTCCAAAAAGGGAAATGATCTCAAAAGGAATCTAGTTGTAGTCTTGCAAATAGAGACCCCGTAAGATCCCCAGGCTTATAGTCTTATAGTGTGTGACTGAAAACTCACATTGTCTTTAGATGTGAGAGGGAGTCAGACTTAAGTAATTGGAAAGTGTTTTCAAATTGTTTTCAAAGTCTCATATTTCAGTTTGATTAAACTGCCTCGAAAAAGGAGATGATGTCTGCATTAACTACAGTTTATACAGTGTGCAGAGCAATGCTACATTTTCTAGTCTAGCAGTGTGATAATGGGGTAAATATAGTCATAAAACAGGCAAGAATAATAACTTCTCCATTTCTGAACACAGTGCATCTGGGTTTATATTGGCTCAGGCTGGGAAGAGATAAACTCTGACATGTCACAGCCAGTCAGAGACTGCAGTGAAACAGAAAACACATGCCTGATTTAGGCCCTTTTTTGTGCTTCACAGGAAATGAATGGGAATACTGATAGGCTGAAAATATAACGCGACTGTACCTTTACATATGCAGATATCATCATGCCAGCATTTGCTGCTGCAACAACCATCATCCCAACCTCTGTCTTATTTGTCGAACTTTTGTTGACGTCACTAAGATCTAAAGGTTATGTGTTTGAGGGGGATTTTTTTCTTTTTCTTTTTTTACAGTGAGTTCAGAGCAGAGCCTTTTCTGCCAAATCTATAAATGGTCAGCCCTGTATCTGACTGTGAAGTGCTGCTTTGGTTGAGTTGAAGTTAAAGTGAAACAAAGTTTAGCCAACTAGGTGAGAGTAGCTTAGAGGAAAGTAACAAGCTGTACCATCTGGTGGGTGAAAAGTTAAGCTGGACAGCTGCACAGTAGTTAGGCAATGGGAGGGATTGTCTACAGACTGGTGTTAATGACAGGATTACAGTTGACTGTCTTCATTACACTCTGCTGAGGGGCCTCATTAAACCTCAAGGCTGCAGACCTTCACACCCACTGTCAGCTAATCACAAGAGACAGAAACTCTTCATTTAGCTGTGTCTGTGCACATGTGTGTGTGTGGTGTACCAGTGATGTAGCAACCACGTGATACCAAGAGCATTCATATTGTAGCTTGTAATGTGGGGGTTTTAATGAGCTGAGGAGGAGTTGATATTCTACAATTACACACAAATTATACACAGTGGGTTTGAAAGTTGATCATAATTTCAAACTCAATAACTTAAAATGATTTTTTGGCAAAAAAAAACAACCCAAAACAAGACAAAACAAAAAACATGACCATGGGAGGTAGAAGTTACAAAAACCTCTCTGTGTTGGTCCTTTTGAAAGTACAGTGCTCGCTTTTGCCTTAATTCTGACAATAAATAATTTCTTTTATATAATTTATTAGGCAGCTCCATGCAAACAGAGTGTGTCTTTGAATTACACTTGCCTCAGTGTTTGGTTGTGCGTCATACGGCCTGTCCTAACTTTGTGTGGGATGGTTAAATGTGTTTGTTCGCAGCCATGAACCGCACTCTGTTCGTCTCCGTGAGCCCCGGGTGTCAGTGTGTTGATGCTGTTTGCACAAGCATTTAATTTGCCACACCATTTGCTGGTTCATGTGCCATGCTTTTGTGGGTTCCTGCGATGCCTGCAAGCACACTGATCTTTTTCTGTCTTTCTTTCTTTCTTTCTTTCTTTCTCTCAGGAGTAGCGTCACATTTAATGTGCATTTATATGAAATAATAGCAACATAATTTAATACAAAGTATAAAATGGGATAAAATTTCCTTAGTATTGCAAACATTGGCTCACTGGAAGACTGTAACAGAGGATTACAGGAATGGTTTTTACAGCTGTAGCTTTTCCCACCCAATCTTGTTACCTGTTATTATTGTATTAACATTAAATGGTGCATTAAGATAAAGCATCAATTAGTTGTAAAAATACAACTGTATTTATCATTTTTAGCCAAAGTCTTGCCATACCAGGCAACTTTGGTCAGTCTACCACTTTGGTCCAGACTGAAATGTCTGTTTGATGGATTGCAATGAAATTTAATTCGCAATTTTATAGACGATCATGGTTCCCAGAGGATGAATCCCTCTGACATTGGTCATTCCTTGACTTAATATCCGGTGCCACCAGCAGGTTATGGTTTTCAGTGATCCTAGAAATAACTCAACATCTACACAATAGATTGGTATGAAATTTGGTGCAGTCATTCATGATTTCTAAAAGATTAATCCTGCTGACTTAACTGATTCTGTGACTTTTTATCTAGCACCACTATGACATTGACATTTGTGCTTTTCAGTTAAATGTCTCAACAACTGTTGGATGGACTGCCACGTTTGTGACTTAATGCCTGCACAACTTACGACATTCCCATCAGATTTAGCTGTATTTTGTCATTTTTTCTAAATAGCAAATGCTAGCATGCTCAGATTAGTTTAAGATGGTAAACATTATACCTGCGTAACATCAGCATCAGTTTGCTTTGTCATTGGGAACATGTCAGCATGCAGAGCGCTTAACTCAAAGCTTTGCAGTGCCCTAGTACCAAATTAAAAAAGAGCACAGCCTCACAGATCTGCTAAAGCTGTAGACTCTTAGTCTTGTTTTACAGACCCTTTCCTGTGCCTCCGTGCATCATTTCTAATGTCCATGAACCCTGATTACTGATATAAATTCCCCTAATACCAAAGTTGCAGCATAACTTTTCCACCGGGGGGTATGGCACTAGCTCTGTGTATTTTGGCCATTTCTGTATTTTTAGACTTAAGTATTCTGAAAGTATTTCTCATGTCACAGAAACCACTGACTGGCTCTTCTGTTTTTAATGTTACTGTCAGTGATGTGTCAAATATGTGATTTGTTCAGGTGCTCTGCACAGATCTGACACCTGCCTGCTCCAGCTCTCTAAATCTCTGTGCACCACAGTTGCCTGGCAAACATGGCGGTGTCAGCGTCAAAAGGTGCCTGAGGCCTGCTGATAGACGATGACCTGATATTTTTAGGTTTTGAACATCATTACTACAAGCTGGTCTGACGGCTTAGAAGCCAGCGGGCGTACCCCTGGTGGTTGACCACCAGCTGGTCAAGTGGCCTTCTAGGTTCTTCAGTGTTGCCAGTTTGGTTCAAAAACATCATTACCAGAAAAGAATATCAATACTGAAAAATAAGACATATATGTGCATTATGACAATGCAGGAGAACATTTTGCTACCCTACTCAAGCCTATTTTTACCCATGTAATCCATCCTAAAGCTGCCCAATTTGGCAACATTTTTGGGGTGTAAAAGGTTTCGCTCTGGATCCAGTTACTGTCAGTCAGTGACATCAGAAACATTCCAGCTTATTACCCACATACCACTGTTTGGCCAGCCTGGTCTGGCTTCCAAAGTGTCAAATAGTGCTGCTTGGGCAGTGGTGTTAAGAGGCATTCTTTTGTATTGTGTACTCAATTTGCTATGTGACTGTTGTGTGACTGCTGTTTACTGAGGGGCAGTATTTTGTGTTCACCACAGTGAGGCGCAAGTCTACAAGTATGCTGCGTCATTACATTTTTTGTTTAGGCCATGCCCAGTAATGTTCTGTCAGAGGTTGGAGTTCATTCCCTCCGTGACTGAAGAAAATGTGAGGTCTTCAATAAATATGCCGTACAGGCTAAAGATTATTATTGCCTCCGTCAGATTATTCCCCGAGTTCAACGCTGGTGAGGCTGCGGACCTCAACAAGTGGCTCTCTGCATCAGATATGGACACACAATGCACCCTTTAGTGTCTGTACAAGAAACACCAGGCTTCAACTAACTCTAACGTAAACCCATCCCCATCATTATTAGACATTCAGAGCAACAGACCTCGTATAAAAAGAGTGAGAGTCTACTTAGGGTGAGTGGGAAAGGAAGTGGACGGGTCCAACAAGCACAGAACTTTGAAGTACCAAAATGAAAGCTCGAGATGGTCAGACTGTGTTTATAGAATCAAATAACTAATTAAAACCAACTTATCGGGGGAAATGAACACTTGAACATACATTAGTGTGATAATAACTACCTAAAATAACAAGAAACATGTTTGGAGAAATTTTATTTGACGTGTACTTTGAGTTGTTAGTGTCCTTTCGGAGGGACTAACAACCTAAGCTAAGCTAACAACCGTTAGCTCTTAGCATCGTTAGCAGTGTCTGTAATGACTCAGTAACTTTTAAACGGTCCGTGAAAAAAATATTTTTTTCCAGCGGATGTCTTAGTTACAACATGATTGAGCTAGCAAAGCAGTTTTGTGTTGCGATGTGTAGTATTTATTCAGTTTTGGGAAATCACGATGTCTAGAAAGCATCAGTGGCTGCAGCAGCAGCAAAGCTAACATCAGGACGTCATCTGTTAAA
>NC_065516.1:12236448-12257502 GCF_006386435.1 Epinephelus moara
TGTAAATGTGGTAAAAGGTGACGTTAAAAAATTCACAATACTTTTTTAAACATTGTTTGAAGCTAAATGTGGCAAAATGTTGATGTTATTTTCAGCGTGAGCCACTTTACAAACGGCACCCCATAGGAGACCAACATTTCCTGTGTGATACTAAAAGTCAACATTTAGTCATTTTGTCAAATCTGCCATTAGTCCAACACATTCTCACTCCGACCTCGTCCCATGTAGACGTTTGGTCATGGACAAGATACAACGGGAAAGGTACCCTGTGTGCGTTAGTTGTTGACGTTCTGGGATGCCATGTCAAGTTCTACCTGTTACAGGCATTGTCTTCTTTCAAAATGCACTTCTTTTCGTGCAGGAAATTTAACGCTTATATACAGTCTTTTTCAAAATAAACCCACTACGTCAATACAACAAAAGCACATGGTTGTGTTTAGGAAAAACCAGGGTTTGGCTTTATAATCTTACGGGACGCGAAATTCACCACCCCTTCTGCCCACCCTACTCGGACTTTCGTCGCTGTAGCTTTTGTTCTTGTGCCGCCACATTTCCCCCTGACGCCGCCAAGCGCCATTAAACAGCGACTGGCCGGGTATCATACCGACGTTAAAGGACGGATTTTTTCCATCAGTGTCTGACGCTGCAAGTCACTGCCCAAGCGCCGGATTTCGACAACTTTGGAGTGCGACCGGGTTGATTAGTCATATGAATCGTCAGTCACTTGTTAGTCACAAGAATCATTAGTCAGTTGTTATTCATGTGAATCAGCTCACATGACCAATGTCAACCACGATCTTTTCTTAACCCTAGCTAACTAATACGTTTTGTTGCCCAAACTCAAACTCCTGCATCAAGATGCAGTGTAAGCACAAAACTAAGACTGTAGGTAGCGCTTTTTCATTAGTCATTGCACTTTTCTGTAATAATACATAATTTATCTGACAGTTACAACTTAAATTTATACACACAACATAACCATAACAAAAGCGATTTTTCATTAAAATATGTACTTCCCAGTTGGAATCCCAAAGGGAACCCTAATGGATCACACGCCACTGCATATTACACTGTTTTCTTGCACTGTTTTCTATACACAAGTAAATTTGGGGATTGTGTGACAGACAGATGGAACAATCCAAAATATGAATCATGTTCAAATCACGTCAAGAAAACCATCTGTGAGCAAAGCTGTATACGGAGCCTTAAAACATTAATGTCACCAAACAAATATGAACATAAGAAGCATTAACGCAGCAGATTCAATCAGCAGCTGGTTCATCAAGTAGTGGTGGTTTGTGTTTTCTCAGGAATACAACCTGCTTACTGCAGTGTAGGAGAAGATTGACTTAGTTAAAGTCCTTGTACACAAGATGATTTTCCATGAGTGGTCATGCAAGACTCCTGAAATTAATTTGGGCAATTTTCACTCACTGGGGATGGGACGCTTGTGGTGCCTCTTCTCAATTGGTGTAATTTTCAGAGCTGCAGATGAATTCACATCTGCTGGAAGTCGTCATTAAACGCCTTAAGTTTGAGGGAGTTGAGACAGAAGGAGAGAAAGTGACTCTCCAGATTCTGTTATTTAGCCGATGATGCCTGCTGAATTAATTTAACTGAGAAACAGAGGTAAACAGTGCCAGATGTACAAGTGAGAAGTACAGGTGGCAGATATGTTGATGGATCCTTGTAGGCAGATTTAAAAGTTTCAAGTACCAACTTTATTACGTTTTGATGAATAATTTATTGATGCTTTACAGATAGATTAACTTATAAATCACTGGGGAGAGAACGTTTGGACTGGGAGATGTAAAAATCTTTTCCTGCACACTTACTTTGTCTTTTTGCTTTATAGTATCCTGAGGACAATCCCCCCGAAAAAGAAAATGTAGCAACAAACCCACAGCAAACCTTCCCGCCTTCAGAACTATGGAGCATTTTACCATCTTTAAGTTCACTGAGTTCTCACCACCCTCATCAGCGTTGTTTCCAGGCACAGCAGACAGTTGTTACTAGCAAAAAGGCTACCTGCCCTGCACCAAAGGGCAGCTAAACACAGATAGCAACAAGCTGGTGAAGGCAGTTAAACGTTTAGCTGCTTAAAAGCCCGATACTTCCCTCAGGAAACCAAAACAAAGCAAAAAGGTGAATAAAAAAGAACTTACATTCATTTTGTGGACACAAAGGCAACTCCAGACTAGAAAAGTGCACTCATCAGAGGGCAGATCTCTGCAAGGCACTTGCGTAAGTTGATCACGGCCACTCAATATTCTTGTAATTCCAGCAGACAAGCTGCAGCACGTTTCAGCAGTGTCGGAGGAGCTAATAAAGATATGCACCTTGTGGATTTTGATGGAGCTGCAGAGCAGATTGAGTTTTCTTGCTAACAGGCACCTTATGTGAAATATAGATATGAAGTTAAGAGGATGAATGTATTCTTGATAACTTCAACACAGCCAGAAATCTTTGACCCATGTTGCTCATAACTGGACTTTGAATTGTATTAACATTGTCTGCGGGTGACAGCACAACAAAGTAGGAAATAACAACAGATAAATGAATAAAAATGTGAAAAGTCTTTGGCGATCAGACCCCGTAGAGATGGTCCATAGTCGAATAGGGAATCCCCCCGGGGTATAGACGCTAGTGGCGGTAGAGGTGGTCAAGATGAGATGAGAGCAGTGTTGGGGAAGTTACTTTTAAAAAGTAGTGTTTACTCGTTACTTCTTAAAAAAGTAATCCCTTACTTTACTTAGTTACCCTCTGTGAAAAGTAACTTTTTACGTTACTTTTATGGTGCTTGACTTTGGGTAGAACCCCATCTCATTTCCTAAATGTGAAAAAATCCGAGTTTCCCACTGGTATTTACCACTTTGGTGATAAAATAAAGATTAAAGAGTGAGAGTTAATTTGTGTTAACTAGGCTACATGAATTTGTTACATGACAGATTACTACTACTAATAGCCTATTTGCCAGACCTGCTGCATCATTGAATGAGGAAAATATTAATATTCACAGACACTATCTTTGAACAAATAGTGTCATATTCATAAATAAATCATTTTCTGTTCTGTTATTACGTGTGTAACTGGGAGACTGTGTTTGGGTAACAGACTCATACTTTGCAGTAAGCTACAGACCTGCACGAATAAATTAATTCATTTTCTCTTCTGGTATGGTATGGTAAGGTAGGTACTTTATTAACCCCTCGGGGGGAAATTTCAATGTCACAGCAGCAATTTAAAATACACAAAATAGGAGCTGCTGCAACAGGCTGCCGTTCACACAGCGCCAGGAGGGTAGGCAGGTTATGATTGTTCTGTTTTCTGTTAACACAATGCTGCATTTTATTGATGTTTTGGGGGTCGTTTTGATTTCCTTTGAGGTTCCGGGGTCGTATGTTGCCCATGTCTGAGGTCTGACTAGCGAGGTTAACGTTACATTAAACAACACTTACCCAGCCATACAAGTGCAGTTCGCTGTCAGTATATAGTTGGTCGACTTGTTCAGAATCGCCCAGGTCTTGTACATTAGTTAACGTTACTGTTATGTGTCCTTGTCGCTGGCTCGGCAGTACTTCGGCCCGTAGAGCACAAAAACCATCAGATAAATCCCAGTATTCAATATCTTGGACATGACCCAAAGTACAAAATTATACACATCAAGGGATTTATATGCCTTGAGTTTTTCATGCGTATAAACGCTGGGTTTCTCCACAAGATATAAAAAAATGTCCGGCCACTGTAGCTAAGGCCATTTCGTTGGGTCGGTGACCCACTGACCCCACATTAAGTACGGGTCAGGAAACCTCACTCCGTTGCTAATTGTTAGCTTATTACAATAAGCTAACCTGTCTTCGGTTGACAAACCGTTAAAATAATCCGAGGAGGCGTGTGTATCTTCCATATTCCTCATACGATTCTTGATTTTGGCGCTCCTGTCTGTACTGTTGACATGGCAACTGTCACAGTTCCTGCCTAGTGCGCAGCTGAGGCAGACAGGCAGTGTCACCGTCAAATCTGTCCCCGGGAAAAGTAACGTTGTGCCCAACTGACAAAGTAACTACGTTCCATTACCATATTTTCAGTAGTAACGCGTTACACTACTTTTTACCCAATAAAAGTAGTTACGTTACTACACACAACACTGGATGAGAGGAAGATTTAGAGGTGCTGATGATCTGGATGAGCAGAGCAGATTTGAAATTTTGCAGTGGCATCCTGATTGGCAGAGAGAGATCGTGGCAAAGTTAAACTGGATAGCTAGAGGAGTGAACACCCATAGTCGGCTGATTAGAGGGAGAAGTGAGAGTGGGATGGAGAGAAATGTGAAAGGATGAGCGCAGAGACAGTCTTAGGCTGAGCTTCATTTGAATCAGATAAAAAAAAAGAAACCATTAAACATTACGTTGCCTGCATACCTACTTATGGTAGAAACACAAACATCAAGGAAAAATGACCAAATCAACCAAATCAGCAAGTCTACAAAATTTCACTCCTCTTTTGAAATGAACTATATCTTCTAAAATAGTGCCTAACTTTAGTGGATGGTAACATATCAGTTTTAAAATTAATCTGCAGATACTCAAAATGAGATCAAATTTTTAAGGATGTGAGTTTTGAGCTATGACAAAAGCCAAAATGTGGCCTCTAACAGAGGGTAGGGCTTGCTGATTTTGATGAGATGAGTCCCAGAAAACTTTTGACCCCTACTAGTTGGTTAAGAGAAGTGAGAAGTTAGCAGTCAATGACAGTATAAACCAGTTAATAAAACCTTGAGCACACAGTCATACATGTGCACACAAAATATGAGGCTGATTGGTCCAGTAGTTTGCTAGATTAGTTGTAGACAGACAGACACACAGCCAAATGGATGATCCCATCAGGCTTATGCCTGGGGGAGATATTGATTGACAATGGAGAACTGTTTGCTTGTTAGTTTAATCAAGTTTTTCAGGCATTAACTCTTTAACTTTACTGTTTTCTGCTGAGTTCAGTCACATTTTGTTCATTACCTCAAATGAACTGCAGAGCAAAATAAAGAAATTAAATTACAGCCCATATGCAGTTTTGGTGTCACATACCAATGACATTGTGGGAAAGTTGAGACAGGCGTTTGTGATTGTGTTGGTTGATAAAGCCCAATTTGTGCAGAGTTGTCGGCGAGCCGAAGGCAGACAGATAACTGTCCTTATCTCACGTATTAGCTTTTGCAAGTGTTTATTCTTGCTTGGAGCTGCATGTAGCACAGTCAACGCACAACACACAGAGCTGATTTGAATCTTACATTCATAGCTGCTGGTGATCCACTGCAGGTTATTAAGCTATTACCCAAATTACCAAACTGATAACTGAGTCAGCTTCATTAAACAAACATGTTGCCAGAATCTGAAAACAAGAATCGCGCAGATATCCGCTTCAGTTAATGAACTGATAACAGTCCTAATCATTTCCACAGCTTTCTTATGATGATGATGATTTATGATATAATCTCATATTGTGTGAAGATCTTTGGCAGAATTGTTAATTAACCACAATGAATTACAACTCGATGGGAAGACAGACAAGAGAAAATGCTCAAGGTGATCGAGATTGGCATCAGGCAAGAAGTGTGTTTAATTTCTGCCGTCTGCATATTGTTTGTCTGTGTGAGATAGTGTGTGTTTTTGGGTTTTGCGTGTGTGTACCGGTGTCTTTCAGCAGCCTTGGTGTAAGGTTACCTGGGGGGAAGATAATCCCCTGCCAAACCAGCATGCATTTTCCTCACTTGCAGGGCACACACATGGTCATTTTGCAGAATGCGATTTAATCTGTGTGTGTGTGTGTGTGTGTATTTAAACTGTATGTTGAAACCTGAAACACTGCACAATAGAATGACACAGAGGGCAGAGGGGACTTTTTTGCAGGCGGCTTTCACAGTATTTCCTCTCACTGTGAGCTTTATTTGTTTTCATTTGGTATTCAATATCATTTTTTTGCGTTACTAAAAAAACGTGAAGTGTTTTGTTCAGCATGAATGCACATTATGATACAGTTGTGTATCTATTTGCATATTTCCCTCTGAAATATGAGTTGTTTACTTCTTTCATACCATGGATATTACACTAATAGCTCGTATTTGCAAGAGTGATTACATCTGTGTTAGCACTTGTAATATAACAGCAACACTGTTTCCTCTGCTCCATAATAGCTTTTTTATATTGTCTAATCAAAACAGCAAATAAACTGCAGATTATTGAATGTTT
Organism: Epinephelus moara; assembly: GCF_006386435.1. Taxonomy (NCBI): domain Eukaryota; kingdom Metazoa; phylum Chordata; class Actinopteri; order Perciformes; family Serranidae; genus Epinephelus; species Epinephelus moara. The sequence goes on from NC_065516.1 coordinate 12,242,694, forward strand.
TAGAAGTACAAATCCAATAATAGATAGTCAGTTATTTTGTATACATAGTCCAGGTTAGATGAAAGAAGTCCCTGGTTAGAAGTATGGGAACACTTTTTATTTTTCAGTGCAGTTTGCAATGATATGAAGGTAGTAGATTTACCAGTCAACATCAGCCGTAGCCATTGCAGACTAAAATGACGACCAGTGTCTGGCTGATGACACGCCTCCATGGCTCTACCGTCTTATCCAAACATGATCACTTCTGACTCCAAAAAACCAACATGACGATGACCAAAAGGCTGAACTCAAGGCTTTAAAACAGCAGTCCATAAACCAATGGGTGACATCACAGTAGCTACCGCCATGATTATATAGTCTGTGATTGCAAGTGATGCAAACAACACTTTAAAATCTGATTTTGAGCTACCTCAAATTGTGGTTTGGATGTGATTTGCAAATATGTCATTTCATTGGTATTTTGCCTGCCAGATTTTTAAAATCAATTTGGATACAATCTGAAAATGCCAAAAATCAGATTTAGGCTGACATTCAGAATAAGGCCAGTATGCAGACTGAGATACTGTTTCACAACTCTCCACACACACACGGAAATAATATTGCTATGATGACCACCATTGGTCAGGACACAAGTTTTACATTTCTGATAATCTCACTGCTGTTGCAAATGAAACTTTACCTTTTTTCTTTCTTGTTCTCTCTGGTGGGCAGAGTGGGCTCAGCCACTTGTCTCTGCTAAAAGAGAAAGAAACTACTTTGTCTCCCTAACTGTCCTTGTACATAAAAATATTGTGATGTACTTGATGAAGAAACAAAAAGAAAAGATTATGGAGGAAATTTAGTGCCAAGATATGCAGGTTGTCTGCAGTTTGTATGGATATTGAGAAAACTTGTGGGCTTCTTGAAAGGTAGCAGCAAATATCTATACTCTTCCCAATGTTCCAGGGCTGCAGTCTCCGCCTCTGCTCGGTCAGGTTAAGTTGTAGACTTTAAGATTCAGAGTGGATTTTCAGTTCTTGCTTCTGCACAGAAATGTACAAATGTGTCTCCTTTGTCCTTCCCTTCAGTATGATGGACAGTCAGGCTGTAGACTTTCCACCTATTCAGGTCTTTCTCCTGAAGCATAGACTGATTTTCTAATTTGTTTTGTTTGGGACGACTGCGCACAGAGAGTGAATTTAAAATTTGCCCTTGGAACTATTGGAAAACCACACAAAAAAAGTTTTCACTTTGAAGAAACTATATTTGAAAGGAATTTAAACCAACATAATAGCAGTTTCTCTTAAACCCTAAAATAACTTTCCGTATCTCATATTACCAAATTCTTCCTAAGCAAAGCTATTTAGCTGCTGTCTCTAGCTTTACGTTTAGCGTTCAGACATGAGAGTGGACTTCACTTTCATGTTTTTTCACATTTTAGAGCCATGGGTCAGTGTTTCCCCTCTATGCTAGTGCAGTTTGATTAGCAGCAGTGCTATATAAACATCTCCCCATACACTCACTATCTTTACTTTAAGTAGCCAGAGTTGGGAAAAGCAAGGATTATATTTATTCGCCATTGATCTTTATCTATGATATTTGTTCTAAAAAGTTTGAAGGCTGATCAGAAGAGCCGATCAGATGATGTAAAACATGTGAGCTAAAATAGCTTCATCGGTCTGGCAGTTCCGACAAGCTGCATCTCAGACTTAACATCCACTGTCACATTCATGGTTTACTGCTAACCTAATGTCCAGCTCACCTGCCTTTCCCGAGTACAGACACATCATCTCTCTCCTTGCTTGCCACACACACAGCACTTAACACTTTTGTAGAGGCTGCTCCACACTCCGCTGTTTTCTAAAAGTGTTTACATTTAGCTCTGTTTGTAGGATTTAAATCCGTTTTGTCTCTGCGACAAGAAACACAGGGTTGATTAGGGGAGACCGGGAGCAATTGTAACAATCTTTGGTTTTGATGTCATCACTCACAAACCTCTTGAACTATTTGGATACAATTATTATGTAGGGAAGTTGTATCTGTGCTCTACTTGTTAACAGTCATCAGTTGTTTTCACAAGTAATGTTAGTTACAAAAAAGGTTGTTTTCAATCACATGATTCTTATGACGCACAAATATAGATGGAGGGCAGGAAGTGATAAATCCATACACTGGGTGAACTGGATACAGCAGGAAATGATTACATAAAAGAGTTGGATGAACCTGCAGGCAGCAGGTATTGTCAGAAAAATGAAATTGGATGTGAACCTGATCATCGTTAGAAATGATCTCATCCTCCAGACCTCCTTATGTTACAAATGTTAATAACGTCACATGGTGAGCCAATGGTAGAGTCTAGTGGACTGTAAGTATTATGTGTGTGGTTGGGTACATGACTGGAAAGATACTGTCATGTTTTTGGCCAGGTGGGTAAATGAGTGTAACTGTTTGGTTGCAACACCACTGGCCTGGCTTTATCTACTATTTTCTACCTACTAGGTAGAACACTAATGCCTTAGTGTTTACATTTGAAATTAGTTATCCGCTTCTCCAGACTGAAGATTTTTTTCAGTGAGTGTTTTTTTTAAACTTCTCCTCTTTAGGTCCTATTATTTCCGGGACTGAGGGCCTGTCCCAATACCCACACTTCCCCTAGAAATACCCACTTGCACTTGGTTGTGCGCGTTCAGGTTTAGGCTAGTGGTGTCCCAAAACAGAATTGAGGTAGTGGAAGTGGTTTCTAACACTTAGGGCCCGTCCCAATACCCCCCCTTAGCCCTACCCCTTAGCCCTACCCCTACATTTGCGTGTTTTCCCTCGAGGGGTAGGGATGTCCCCAACCCTTACCCCTCGAGGTAGTGGGCAAAGGCTAGGGGTAGGGCCAAGGGCTAAGGGGTAGTGGACAAGGGGTGTATTGGGATTGGGCCTTAAAACCTGCCCTAGATTCCAAGGGAGCCCCGACCCACACTTACAACGAAGTGAAAGATGAAAATTTCCAGAGCACCTTGCGAAGTCAGCAACTTCGGCAAGTTTTGGAAAACAATTTGTTACTGTACGATCAGAATGTAGGCTATACAAACAACAGATGGTTGGACTAGCATAAACTCATCAGAAACTCAACACAGCGTCAAAATATTTAAACAAATCCATTTACCCGAACAAAATCGATCAGAACTAGAAGACGTCGTAGGTGCCTCCTGTTTTCAGCATTTCTTCTCCGTTGATTCATCAGATGGAGAAGAATAAACATAGCACACGCCACAACACAAGCGCTGGAGCCGGCATTTTCATTGCGTTGCTACTATGCGTGACATATGCCTGCACGTTGGCCACGCCGATTTGCATGAAGTGGTGTCCCATTTCTTTGGGAAGGCTCTCTACCCTAATATTTCTCACTTCCCTCATCAAGGGTTATCTCGCAAACGAGGGCACTCAATACCAAGTGGAAGATTTAAGGGAAATGGGACAGGCCCTTAAAGTGGCCCTTGTTTCTTCCCAATCAATCACTTGGACCAGCTGTAAACAGCACGAATCATAGGCATCTGTACAGTGTTGTATTCTTTGCCTCCAGTTGTCTGCCATCCATCTGGACAGCACACGGATGTATGATGTCAAATGCAAAGACCCTATTGATTGTAACATTAGATGTCAATTGTTGCATCTGCCCCCACATGCAGGAGGGATTGTAACAGGACATGGGTTATGGGATGCATTTTATTACATGTAATTCAACCTCCGCAGCTGTGTACAAATGTATGTCTCAAGCCCCCGTCCTGTCAGCTGACGTGCTAAATATCCTGCAGCAAGAAAATAAAACCCATGCGCTTCAGCATCACCACTTCTTATTATCTCTTGGTACCCTGATGTACATCATCACTGACGTCAAACCAGCAAAATGATGGAGTAAGTCCTTGTTCATCTGACAGTATCTGTTAAGTTATTGACCTTATACTGTCACATGTCATGACATATTACAGTTTTTGCGGTATCTTTTGCACTCTGTCATTAGGAATGACTCCAGGCAGAGGCCTGAAATATTCTTTTGACATCCTTCGACAACCTGTCCGGCTGACACAGCACCTGTAGGCAGGATTGAGAGGGTGCATTTTGCTTAGAGTAACACGGAAGTGATGATTTATTTCTGCAAATTGATTAAGACCTTGTGGAAACTTTGGCATGTTCAAGTTGCTCCGTGCTTGGGTAGAACAGTCAGGGCATATTTTGGGTCATACTCTAATGAACTGGCTTCAAGTTTCTTTTCTACTCCAGATAATGTCACAGTTGGTCTTATTATAAAACACACAGACTCCAGTGCAGGTACAGGATGTAGCAGTACAGTAATATTAGTGTCTTGTGCTAAAACTGTTGCAAGCAGAGACTCTGAAAAATCTCTCCATGGTGAGTTCAAGAATGTTCAGACATTTGAGACTTGTGAGATGCCAAGCAGCAGTCCCTTTAATGCCATAAATGATCATATCATTATCATGATGTCCATTTTTATGTGTTTGATAGTGTCATGACACACGTAACACTGGTAAAATGTTTTTTGTTTGGTCCAGGGGATTTAATTACCTATAAACCCTGTGGCTGCAGGTCTTATCTGAAACCTCAGTGAGTTCAGCTTGCATTTGCCACAGTGTCAGGCCGGCCCTGCATCTTTATCTTGTGTTACCAAACGTGCACTGAGCTCAGCGTTTGGTTCATTTCATTTCGGTAAACAAATAAATGCAGACTGAAGCTCCACCAAAAATACTTCAGGGGTGAGGGTTATTATTATTATAGCCTTCTGGAAGTTAGCAACCAATCAAAATGACAAATGACTACCTGTGACCGTGATAACAGACTAAGAATGTTTTCCAGGATTGATGTTTACTTCTTTGTTCTCTGATTTAGGCTTTCTGACAATGTAGCTTGTTGATGGAATAATCAATGGCAGCCTTCTAACAGGATATCAGGATCTATCTATCAGGATATTGGATATAAGAACAACCTTGAATTTATCTCCAGTAAGAATTTTGAGAATGGGGCCTGCTCAAAACTTCACTACCATCCAACAAACATATAGAAACACATTTTTTTCTCTGCTGCTGCCATATTTGGGATTATTGGCATCAGCACGTGCAGTTCAGCTTCACATCCTGATTTATGTCCAAGAAACTTTCAAGCCATCCATTATGTAACACACAACATGCCAAAAAGAATGTTCCGACCTTCTGAGGGCTGTAATGTAATGTTCCACCTGACCTATCCAAACATCTGAATCGCATTTTCAGCATTCAAAATGTTCTATCTTTTACAGCATGTGCTCTTGGCTGTTCTCTATTGAATGAAATATCACACACTGTTGTTGACATAGTATACAATATACTGCAATTAGCTATGTCTTTAATGGATAGCCATTGTCCCCTAAAAGCCACACCTCAAGAAGAAGGACCCCCGGAAGACAGCAGTTGGCCAGTATAAAGGAGTCATGGCTTGATTTAGGATCATTTGCGAATACATGTGTAACCTTACTAGAGGTGGGTGATATGGCCCTAAAATGATATCACAATATTTCAGGATATTATTGCGATAATGCTATTCTTGATAATATGACAAATTAGTAAAAAAAAAAAAGTATTTTATAATCAATTTAAGAAAACAGAATTGCAACAAAATCAGTAATATAGTTTTATACGTTTGCCTCAAATATTCACTAAAAACTAAACAATAATAATGTCTTATTTCTTTAGTTTTTAAACAACAACAGTAACTCAGATTCAGATTCTGTATACAATATTAATAGTACAACAAAATAAAATCTATCACAAACATTTAAACAGCTCTCAAATACAAAAAAATGTACCCTTGGATCTATATATACAAATCAACAGGTGATTTCCTTCTTTTAGCAAAATCCAGAATGGACCTTTATGCTCTGCCATTTTTCCTCTAATGCCACAATAACTATCACATACTATTCACATGTATGTAGTTTTTTGTCGAGCCGTGAGCAGCACATAGGTTTACCAAAGATTTATGTCAAATCACTTAATGACACGACTCCGGTGTGCACACAGCAAGAGAGGAGAGAGGGAGAGACGCTGTGCTGCTGTCAGAGGAGCCGCTGAATGAGTTCCCTCTGAGTGGTAAATCGCTAAAAAAAAGTCTTTCAAGTCCAGGGCTGTTCATAAACATTCAGGACACCACAGTTTATTCCACACTATTGAAGATGCTCCTCTTTTTGGAACCACCGAAAAGTTGGTAATAATTTGCTTTCAGCCATGCTTGTTGTTGCCGTAGGTAACAGTATGACGTCAAGATGTCAAGAGTCAAAGTATCATGATATGAATTTTTCATATCATATTAAGAATTATAACGGTATTATCATGAATGATATGATATGGCACACCCATTAACGTTACACATTGCGAGTCACCTGAATGTGGATGGAATAGGTTGCCATAGGGTTTACTAAGGGTTCTCTGGTGGGACATGAACTTGAACGTTTGAGAAAAAAAATTCCTGCTTAAGCATTTCTTGGCTGGCAGCCGTCATGAATGAAATCATTGGCATGTTGGTGATGTAACTGTGTGTATGGGTGTCTAATTAAACTCTGGACACTGGAATGACCCACTTGCAAAGAAACGCAGCGCAGCAGTGACTTTGACAGCAACCAGCAGTGTATAGGGACAACTAGCATTAGTCTCAAAATTATCTGACATGACATTACAGGTGTCTGCTATAATGAAGTTTACAGTTGCATTTGTCTTAGCTGAAGGACAGGTATGTGGTCCTTGGCCTGTGGACCCTCAGCCTGCCATCTTCCAATCCTCTTACCCATCAACAACTTTATTTGACAGCATATGAAGATATGCACAGATTACTTTTTTAACTGTGTGTGTGACAAGCAGTGTATGGGCACTGTTAATCAGCCTATAGAGGTGCATCTTACTGTCTGAATAATGCACCCTTTAAACAGCAGGAAAATACTGCACCGTTGATTTTAGACTAGGTTTTTGTTGGTCAATGGTGCAATCACTTTCTGCTGCCTAAATGCACCTGAACGCACCTTATTTTAAGGCTTGCACACCCATGGGAACACCAATGGGTGCAAATACTTTTGCTTCTCACACAACAGGGGCTGTCTGTGAATATGACAGCTGCATAAGGAAAATAGCAATGATGAGCGCTGCACTCCAGCTTTGCACCTCTTTGCAGGCCAGTTATGTCTGTTGCTGACGCACACACAGATTCACAGCTTTATACACACTTTGCATGAAAAATAAGTAGTCATGCATAAACAAAAATTGCACATGATATTTAGTGACTTTTCGAGCACCCAGTAGCTACTTCCCTCAGAGGAGAGTTGGCAGCAGTGGCGCCCAGTATGTCTCTTCATGTATTGCAAAGCTTGGCACTGATGCATGAGTCCAAATTATTAACTTAAACAAAACTGCATGGACCCAAACTACAGTCTGAATTTCATTCTTCTTCCCCCCATCATCGGTCTCATCTGGAATTTAGATTTTTCAATTATATTGCACTGTTTTATGAATATTTAAGAGATTCTTAATGCAATATTTATGTTGGCAGGAGAGGAAATGATTGTTTGGGTTTAAATGTCACTTGAGCATTTGAAGCTCCTGGAAATGAAAAATGTAATAGATTCAGTTCTGTTGTTGTTGTTGTCGAGGATTTTTCTGTGGAATGTATTGAGCGATGTATTGATGTATATGTCTCTGCTCTCACTCGGGTGTTCGGTTGTAACAAGCGTCCATTTCAAGCAGAAGAAGACGTTTGCAACTTTTACCTCTCTGGGAGTCTGTGGTATTTTTTTTGAGAATTTCGTTTCAGAGCAGTGTAAGACCCATAAATGTGAACTACTGCTGAGACTGTTTCATAATCCTGGCTGGACTAGTTATAGTAGGGAACAAGATAACAGGAGGAAACAGCAGGAGGGCAGGTGCTTGATGGTTTCCTTTGGGGGTGTTTAATTTACTGCACGACCTAGTGTCCCCTTTCTGTCCAACATGACTGAGGAGCCAGGGGAGGGCCAATCCGCACAGCACAGCAGGGAGACTTCTGACATTGACTTTATTGATAAGTCTTCACAGCAACGTTTTGAAGAGTTGTACAGGCAGTTTGTGTGGGCGACATAGGCTAGGATAGATAGAAGATGCACACTCCTAGAAACAGCAGCAGTTACACTTTACATAGGCTGTGGTTGTAGATAAACTGATGTGAGACAGCCCCAAATATGGCAAATTTTAAATGGGAATGTGCAGATGAAAGAGAGTGGAAAGAGAATTTACCTTCTTTGGAAACATTTGAGGTTTTCTTGTTTGGCTCCTTTACAGTTGGATTATTTTGGGCTGACTTCTATCCCTTGTTTCACCGGAACTAAATCCTGAGCAGCAGCTTTCAAACAAGAAGCTCTTTTTCCTACGTGAAGATTTGACATCTGGAGAGAGAAAGAGAGAAAGCATGTGCCTCACAGGGAGTAAGGACTGGTGTGATGGTAGGAATGTGAGGTGACTGCAGTTTGAAGTCGCTGCACATATTCGAGAGGAGTGACCATGTGGGTCCTGTTGTAGGGGTCGGGATGTGTGGACAGTTAAATCAATCCACAACCAAAAATGATGGGTTGCCAGAACCATCCGGAAACATGAAAAATTACAAAGCAGCAGCCAACAATGTAAGAAGACACAAAAAGGACTAAATTACAGTGAACAAGTTAAAGGAGCTGATGGGATCACATTTCATTGGAGTTGTACCTTGTATATTGGGTGCAACAGATAGACACTAAAAACACCTTGATGCTATGACCTAGATTAAAGCCACTGTGTGAGATTTTGGAAGTCAAGATGCATCACGTTGAGAAGAAAGTCAAAAATAAGTCTATGCATACACCACATTTCATACAAAAACGTGTAGGGTAAGATTAAAACATTTGAAAATGTATTATAATGAAAAGGGAATAAGATAAGAAGATATTATTACTATGACTATATTATTATAATTTAAAAAGTGAATGATAATAACAATAATAATAATAATAATAATACTGTTCCTAAAATAAGAGTTTCACTTGTAAACACACTTTAAACCTAAATAAAATATTTCAAAAACTTCTGGAGGAAGTTGTGATATAATGGGATTGATTTAAGAATCAAGTCAAAATATTTTATAAAATATTCATATTTTGGCAAAAACCTCAATATTGGATGAATAATAACCCTCTATCAGGAATTAGGTAAGAGTAGCCTCTGGTCTTATAGTTAAAATTCTTAAAATCTCATTTTTAGTTTTCCCCCAAGAGTGGTCTTTACGCTGCATCATATGATCCAACTGTAGGATGTGGGCTCTTTTCTGCTGGCGGGTGTTTTTCATGAGAACACCAGCTGGGGAACTGTTTGTTCAGTGTATTGTACATAAACTGGCCCGAGGTGCACAACACACTGACAGAGAAATTTTTAGTCTACATGAATTGTAGTTCAAGCTGCTGGAACAGAAATGTTTTCCTTTTTTTCTTCTTGCTTATATGTATGTTTTAAGATTATTTTTTAGCATTTCTACTTTGTTAGATAAAGACAGAGGAGGCATTGCCTTTCCTGCCTGGCGAGGAGGAGGAGAGAGAGGGGATGACATGCAGCAAAGGGCCTTAGGCTTGACTCAAGGACTCAGTCCCAGTTGCATGTGTTCCACCCATTGAGCCACCAGGGTGCCCTTATGTGTGTTTCGACACCATGCACCAATAAAGTTTTTTTTCTCCTACACAGGTCCGCAGTGTGAGTTCAGTGGTGACCCGCCGCAGAGAGCAGCGGGTGCTGGTGATGGTTGTTACAATGGTGGTGTGCTACCTGGTCTGTTGGCTGCCATACGGAGTGGCAGCTCTGCTTGCGACTTTTGGCCCCCACGGCCTTTTGACACCAGAAGCAAGCATCACACCGTCACTGCTGGCCAAGTTCTCCACTGTCATCAACCCTTTTATCTATATATTCATGAACAGGCAGGTGAGTTGTCACTCTTCTTTTTATTTCATACTTCTTACTGCTCATTTCTTATAATTGCCTTCTCTCTCTGTCTTCCTGCTGGATCTGTATGTGCCTCCTGTCTTACTGTAAAACATTAGTCTCTGTAGTTTTCTTCTAAAACGTTATTATCCCTGCCATGTTTGGTCATGTGTGTGTATCTGTCTGTCTTTACCAGTACTACTGGATCAATCAGCCTAATATTTTGTGTGCAGATTTCTGACTGTTTGCTCAAAGACCTTTCATGGTAGCGATGATTCACATTAGTTGAAAAACCTGTTTTAAACGTCACTGCCCTCATACTTCCCATGCGTCTTTTATGATGGCATAAATACAGTTAATAGATGGCTCTCGAAGGCAGAGTCAAAAGTTTCACACAACAAACGGGGCGACGGTGGAGGAAGTCGAAATATTGTACCTTTAAACAGAAGCAGCATTGTAGACAGCTGTGATCTGTGTGACCATTATATAAATACATCCATGTGGATGGAGAATTATTTTCACTGTATTACCATTTTTTTTCCATCCGCCATTATTTAAACGGCTTCATTGTTTCCTATGGTCGTATCTCATTTGAAATACACTACACTGCCTCCATGATCTCTGGTGGTACTGCTCTGTTTGGTCTGTATCCCTAAGATTTCAGGAAATATGCACAAATACAGATGAAATCTCATCATCTCCGAATCTAACATTGAGCAAACATGTGTTGCAGGCCAAATTTTGGTCTTCACTGTCACTCAGGATTTACATCCTTAGAAAAGTTTGGTATCATTTGATACATTATGATCTACTAAAGTTAGGCACGATTTTAGATGAATAAATCCTCATTTCTAGCAGTGCTAACAGTGCTAACAGTGCTAACAACAGCAACAGTGCTGACAGAGCCAGCTGTTAACTTGGTGCTGTATTAATGCTCTGAACATCTTACACAAAACCTTAAATTTATACAGTTAGGCGAACCCAGGATGCTCTGTTACCATTACACTACTCTATGCATTTTTCCACTACACACTGGACACACAGCCTCCTCTGCACTCACCATTCCCCACCCACATGCCCCCAGACACACTCAGTGGATCTCCACTCTCAGTGTTCTTTTCTAGTTTAAGTATGGAGGAGGACAACATAATGGTGGTTAAGATTTAGGCACCACAAATTAGCCCAAATCTGCTTCAGTCAGTGTGTGTTGTTTTATTAAAAGCAGTCACGTTATGAATAACTCGACACATTTTAGCTTTTCAGGAGGAATTGGGAATGCTGATAAAACATATATGAGTGGGAGAAATTATCCAGAAACGCCAAGCACCATGACTAAACACAAAGTTAAATACTTTCGGCTCAACAGGTGAACACAGAATGTCCAACAGAGAGAGTCAAGTGATGAGAGGAACAACGGGAAGCGCTGTGAGTGGCGCCAAATCATAAAACAAACAAAACACAAACATGCTTCCTAACCCACCAGATCCCCACGGACTCACTACAGCTGGAAACAGCTGAAACAGACAAAATAAAACACACTCTCACAAAGTAAGACTACTGCCCAGTTCCCAAACCAACACGAAGGACCTGAGTTAACAATCACAGGAGTTTACATTATAACAGAGAGAAACAGAGGTGGACTGTTGACAAAAAGGTAGAACGTTCATCCACCTACTTGAGGGTCTGTGGTCTGTCCCTGGCTCCTGCAGCCTACATGTCAAAGAGCCCCAACTTGGTGTGTGTGCATGCTGGTGAATGTTTATCTAATGAGCATGTGGCACCTTGTATGGTAGTGTCAGTCACCACTGTATGAATGTGCAGCTGGGTCTCATAGAAATATGTGAAACACACAAACTCTTAACAATGTGTTATGTAGTGGTGGGTACAAAATGGGTTAAATGTATGTGCTGGCAATACGAAAACGATACCAATGCAAAGTCAAGGATCTTTTATTGTGGTGGTTACATGAAATAAACATAAAGAGTGAGAAAGTCAACAGAGGTCAGGCGGATGGTGGATGGATGGATCAATGAACATGGACTATCAGCCATGTCTATCTGCCATCCAAATTCTTAGTTTGTGGCAGGCTTACCCTAAACCTCACCACACTGTGACCATTTCACAACAGAACTGCAACTGTTTGTAACAGACTTTGCATTGGCATTGTGTTGCCAGAATGTAATTTTATGGCATACTCTGCAGGATTTTTAAACACAATGTAGAAACTTGGCGCCTCCTCAGCGCAACAAAACTGAGAGAGCAGCGGTGGTCAAGCGAGCTAGATCGAATGAAGAGACGGAGTGGCTTCTCGACGGTTTTGTACGTGCATTCACGGATTTTGTGTGAATTCAGCTGAACGAGATGCTTCATCCTGTCCGCTTAGCTTCTCTGCTCTGTGTGTGTGGCTCAATGTCGCCCTCGAACCAAGACACACACAGACCTGTAGCTTTCATCTAGAGAGCAGAGCCGAGACGGAGACAGCGGTATAACCTTGTCGCTGTTGAGTCTCGAGCTGCTATTAGCTGGGGGTTACACACCACTGCCCAAAGGCTGACACCCAGAAATGTCCCGAACAAATCAAAATATAGAAAATAAGGAAACACAGGCAGACCACCACACACCACACCACACACACTGCTAGTAGGTCATTAGCGATGATTGTGAGGAATTACTTTTGTGTGAGTCCAGATATTATTATCTTTTCTTTTTTTTCTTTTCTTTTTTTCGGAAAATCCTGCGTAGTATACCTTAAACACATTTTGTGCCCTCTACCAAGCAATACATTCTTAAGAGGTTGTTTCTGTTTCATGTATTTGTATGAGGCGGCCATGACGTGTGTGTGAATGGGTCAGTGGTGTCTGTGTTGTAATGCGCTTTGAATGTTGCTTAAACTAGAAAACAAGCTGTACAAATGCAGTCTATTTACCGCTCAGATTAAATCACAGCTCCCTCTGGCATTTTCACAAAGTGGCTTTTGTCAGCCTGAATGACGGATCAGACTGACTTCTTGTTTGTGGCTGGAGCCAGTGACAAAAAGGGGAGGGGTCAGACAAAGACAGGTAATACTGGGCCACGGTTGTTATGGGTTGGAGATCTGAAGGTGTTGACCAGGGAAGAGTGGGTGACATGCTGACTGCCCTAATTGAGGAAAAGACTGTAACCACAGGAGAGCACAACAATACACAGAGCTGTTTCCTGGAGCCCATTACACCTGTTTCACCTGGTTCGGGTTGCAGCCGCTGCTCAGCTCAAGTTTACAACTGTCTCGTGAAGTTCACTCACCTTCTGCTTTCTTTAGAGAGCTTGCAGTCTCTTCGAGTCTCCATCCTCCATCGCATCCAAAACTAAACTAGCAAAGCAAAAACTTTTTGATGGATGTCTGTGTCTGCATTGGTAAATCGGAGGGGTTAAAGCAAAAATGTTGCCTTTTAGGATAAATTGATATCAAAAAGTGAAGCTCTACTACCCAGGCCAGTGAAGTTACATGAGCTCCACAGCCATGGGGAGGTGCACGCAGACTTCCTTCTACCAGCTCCTTATTTACACCCTCAGGCAGAAACACACACTCCCACATCCACACAATGAAACACACACTACAAAGCCACACAGATAAAACACAGAGGTGTTAGATTATTGTCACGGTGTCAAAGCCATTACAGCATCTGTGCAGATGCATTTTACCCCCCACCACCACCACCACCTGTGACGTCGTGATACACACACATGACATTCAAGCACAGGGAGGAAAAAAAGAAAGAGGAGGTAATCTGGTTGATGCCACCAGCCGTCCTAATGGACAGCAGAGCAAACTTCAAGGTGCTCTGCGCAGCGTTTAACCTTCAGAAAATCATTACCACAGTCATTAGCAGATTAGTTTTATAACGCTAGACAAACTCGAGCATCACAGAGAGGACAGCTCACGCCTGGCTCCACACTGCCTCAGATGTTTAGACAAACTTTTATCCAGCTGTGAGTAATGGGAAAACGAATGAGTAAAACAGTGCAGTGTGCTGTGAGAACTGGGAGTGTTTAGTTTGAGTTCAGTTTACAGTCCTCTTCTGCACAACTTGCATCATAATTTAATAAGACAAAACTAAGAAAAGAGAAGAAGAAGAAGCAATGATAAATGTTGGAAGGAAAGAAAGAAAGAGAAGAGATTAAGAAAAGTGAAATCAATAGGAAGCAGGTAAAGAGATTAAGGAGGAAAGAAGTGAGGAGGAAAGGAAAGAAGATGTAAAGGAAGAAAGTAGCAACCAGTAAAAAGGGAGGATAGGAGGTATAAAAAAAACCAGAAAGCAAAGTTAGTTGTGACGGGAAGTCAAAGGGACAGGAACAAGATATGTGAGGCAAAATTAGAAGTGAAGAAAAGAGGAGTGATAAGGGGAGTGATAGAAGGAAGGGAGGAAAGAAAGAAAGAAAGGAAGAAAGGAAGGAGAGCATGGAAAAAGAAAAAAATACAGGGAAGAAAGGGAGAGAGAACGAAAGAAAGAAGGGTGAGGAAGGAAGGAATGAAGGGGAGAAAGAATGAAAGAAGGGAAGGGAGGAAAGAAAGAAAGAACAAAAGAAATAACGAAAACAAGAAAGGAAGAGGAGAAAGAAAGAGAGGATGAAAGAGAAGAAAGGGGGAAGGAAGGAGGGGTAAAGAAAGATAAACGACAGAAAAGAAAGACAAAAAGAAAGAAAAAGAAAGGAGGGAGGGAAGGAGTGAAAGAAAAACAGAGAGAGAGAAAGGAAGGATAGATCAAAAGGAAGGAAAGAGAAAGAAAGGGGAGAAAGGAAGAAGAAAAGACAGAGAGGGGAGAAAGGAAGGAAAAAAGAGAGAGGGGAGAAAGAAA
>NC_065516.1:12258302-12275399 GCF_006386435.1 Epinephelus moara
AAGGAGAGAGAGAGAGAGAGAGAGAGAGAGAGAGGGAGGAGAGAGGACATAAAGAAAGTAAGGAGAGAAAGAAAAAGAAAGAAAGAAAGATGGGGAGCAAGAAAGAAAGAAAAAGAAAAAAGAAAGGTAAGGAAGGATGGGGAGGGGAGAAAGAAAGAAAGAAGGCAGAGTAAAAGAGAAAGAAAAGTGAGGGAAAAAGGAGAGGAACAAAAATGCAACAAAGAAAGAAAGGACAGAAGGAAGAGGGAAAGATTTGAAAAAGTAATGAGGACAGAAATAAAGAGAGGTAGAAATAAAGTAATGAGAAAATGAAAGTCAGGACAAAGCAATAAATGAATGTCAGGAAGTAGCAAGAAACAGAAGAAAAAGGAAAAGAAGGGATGATAAATTAGAAAAAGAAGTAATAAAGAACAGACAAGACAGTAAAATGTGTAAAAGACGTAAACAGGCATACAGCTGACAGAGACAGAGAAAGGTGACAGACGCGACCAGAATAAAAAGAAAGTTCTTTTTAATCTCCAAAAGGTAACGTAGCTTTGATTTGATTAGCATGTGATGTCACTATCAGGGAGCGACACACTGCGGCGCTGACCTTTTCTTCTTCTCACTCTCACTCTTTTATCTGTCTGTCTGTTTTTATCTGCATCTACCTCAGTCTCTCTCCTCTGTTGGACTTGGAGACTTTTAACTTTCTTTGATGATTGACTCATCACACGACTTGTTGCTCCATCAGGTTGTGGAGTTTCACGCTGCGTGTGTGTGTGTGTGTGTGTGTGTTATGATTAAGCTACTAACTGAGTTTTCAGGGCCGCAGGTAGACGCACGGGAGGCCGCGCTGTGTGGCACTTTCAGTCTTCAGTTCCTCCCAGCCCATAACTATGGCAGCAGTGTGTTGAGGCGAGTTGAAGACTTCAAGCGCTGCACAGATTCAGACTCAACTGTCATCATGGGAATTACACCTTTACAGTCATGCACATGTTTCTGTGTACCCTTATCATCTTTTTGAGAGGTGGAAAGTAACTAAGCACATTAACTGAAATTGTTGTTGTACTTTTAACTTCACTACATTTATCTGGCAGCTGGAGTTACTTCTACAGATTCAGATTTTACAACAAACATGATGATGATGATGATGATGATGATGATGCTCTGCTGCAGAGTTAACGATCCAACAGTATATAAAGAAGTTAAAATGTGCTTCACCAGCTGTAACTTTAACAAAAGTATTAAAGTATTAAAATAAAAGTACTTGCTGGGCATAATGATCCCTTTTAAAGGGGCAGTTCACCCCCAAATCAAAAATGTATACTTTTCCTCTGACCTGAAGTGCTATTTCTAAATCATGATTGTTTTAGTGTGAGTTGCCGAGTGTTGGAGATATCGGCCGTAGAGATGTCTGCTTTCTCTCCATTACACTGGAACTAGATGGCACTGGGCTTGTTGTGCTCAAGCTGAGTGCCAACATCATGACCTGGTTACTCAAGATCAGTGGTTCCCAACTGGTGGGTCATGGTCCAAAAGTGGGTCCCAGGTCCATTCTTAATGGACCGCAAGTGACTCGCAAATATGTCGTTTGTATAAAAATAAATAAATGAATAAAAAAAAACACTTCATTTTTAAGTACAGTGAATTTCCATCACAGAGCTTTTATTTTGAAGTGCTGTTTCCTGCTCTAGAGTGAGTGACAGCTACTTAACAGAGACAGCAAACTAGCTCAAAGACATGGCCAAACGCAAGTATGACGCTAAATATATTAAACTGGACCATTGCCCAAGACAATCCACAGACTTTCATGACAGTTTCATGAAAGAACTATTTTCTTTCTACCAAACTACATCCACCAACCGTAGTATGTCGCAGAAGGAAGTGTGCATCTACCACTAGCTCACATAGCACCACTGAGCTAACTAATGTCACAGCTCAGCCAAGGAGGACACCATTAAAGTTTGAATCTTGTGCTGTCACGAGCACAAGCCTCTGGTCTATGAGTAGATGCAGGCTTCCTTCTGTGCAGTGGTACAGTTGGCTGTTGTTGCTCAGTAGAAAGAAAACAGGTCCCACATTAAACTGGTCACAACACGGTCTGTGGATTATCTTGAGCAAGTAGAAAAATATGTAGTTTTGATCATACTTGCCAACCTTGAGGATTTTAAAACCAAAGACGTGGGTCCAGCAGATCCTCGCCCAGAGAATTTGAGTTTCGGAAAGTTTGCTTCATGCATTCTGTTCACTTTTAAAGAGTAAAAACAACAAAAGAAATACTACACTGAAACAGCATTACTATATGAAATACAAAATGATTTCTCCATCTGGTGTGAATTTTTGGCATAAACTTATTAGTTTTATCAGTTTTAATTTATTTTTAAAAAATCAGAGGAAAGTCTAAATATATGTTTCTTCTTTAGTGTTTCAGTAGGAGTCGTGACCCCTCCAGATTCTCTAATCTGTCAGGATTTAAATTCTGGTGGGGAAAACTGAATAAGATAAGATAAGATACGACTCTATTAATCCCACACTGACGTAATTTACACGTTACAGCAGCTTAAGAGTCAGAAGCAAGAGGAAAAAGGAATTAAGACATTGAGTGCTAGATAAGGATAAAATATGAGGATAAATAAAAATAAGATAAAATAAAATCTATATATACCTTATACTGTATGCCCATGACTAAGTTGTAAAGGGTCACTGTAAAAATATAGATATTCTTGCACAATAAGTGGTAAACTATGTTTTTATTCATGGTTTTTTATTCATTTTTATCTGGCTGAAAGAGCTTACATTGACTGATTCTGAAAAATATTGGTTTCAGCCTTTAAAAATCCCACTATGTGTATCTTTATATCATAAAATGTAAACTCTGTGACCTTAGCCAGGGCTTCTGCCTTAACATTACATTTGTGTTTTCTCATGAATGAATTTGTTTGTTATGATACAGCTTATGGTTTTATTTCAGCCACTATGGTGACAGAAAAGGTGTTGACACACAAAAGGAGTGCTTTTTTTTCAGACTTGGATGGGAAACATTGTGGTTTCGTACATCCTTGATGCCCTTGGTCCCTTTATTCTTAATTTTTTGGGGGCCTTCTGGTGGAGTGGAGCAGCTGGCATGACAGCTTGTGTTAAGAGTAACAGAAGAAGCAGCAAAGGTGTATTTGAAAATCTGTTCCCTTTATGACATCCTGTCTTCTCAGATATGCCAACCCCCCCCCCCTCTCTTGACAAATGTGACATATATATCACCAGGCTGTTCTTGGTCTTGAAAGAGAGTTTATTTCAGATACACAAGCACATATTATTGCAGACAGACTTGTCTGAAACACACAGATTTGGAGTGGCAGGTGAGGATTTGGTCACTTCTCAGTCTTAAAATCTCAATCTGTGCTGGTTTTACCTGTAATCCCTCATGACGTCAGCTGTCCTCCTGTTCTTAACATTCTTCTGGGGGTTTTTTGTTCTTCTATTTTTCTTCCTTTTTCTTCTTTACACGTCTACTCTTTTTGTACCCCCTGTGGTTTTGCTTTAAAAAACCAGCAGCTTTTTCTTCGTCCCCAAGCACAGCTCTCCAGTCGATTAATACATCGAGATCTGAGACACTAGAAGATTTAAAACAGAGTGCTAATTTTGAAAGCTGCATAATTTCCTCAGGGTAACAAAAAATAATTGGCTCATATATGATGAATTGTCAGCCAGCTGCTGAAGTATTTGAGTTAAAAGGCCTCACAAACCGGTCTCATTTGTCATATCACTCACTGACTGGAGACACGCTGGAGGAAACAGCTCACTGGTGATGTAATGACATGTATTGAGGTGTCATGTTTCATGCAGCACGTCTGTTTGATCTGCGGCGCTCTGGGGAAATGTAGTAGACTTAAAGTATACGTGTGGAACCAGAGAGTATACTAAGTACACTACGTTTATCCAGGGCAGCACGCTGCCTGCAGGACTCCTAACATGGAGGAGGGAAGACGGATGTCACTAACTGCACCACTCATACATGGTCTTATAATTTATAAAATAAGTAATATAGTACTATATAATACTAACTACAACTGCTACTGTGACTCACCACTAACACTAGTTTTACTTCTACTACTGTGATTTCACTGCTCTTGCATTACTATCAGTTCTGCTACTACCACTACTAGTCTTTACCTCAAGTAATTTAACTGTCATTGCACAAGGTCTGTTATCACTGTCACTACTAGTACCACCATGATTTTCACAACTGCAGCTATAAGGTACATTTGATTTTGACCAATGCTCTGACAATTAAAATACTACCATCTGGTCAACTACGACTTCTGCTCCTACAATTTCTGTTGCATACAACGTCAACCTAAACCTCTACCACCACTTCCTTCTACAACTACCAGTAGTTTTAATCACCCTACTGTTACTACAGGACTACAGCCATTAAGTGTGATACATGCATTACCATCTAACATTACCATTACTGTAGGTCTACTGCTTCTACTTACTAATTTACTAATACTATTACAGATGCTAATGCAGGGATGTCAAACATACAGCCTACAAGCCAAAACCAGCCCGCCTAAGGGTCCAATTTGGCCCAAAAACTTTGTACACCTAATGGATTTGTGAAGAGGTGCCAGGTTTTAGGAACAAGTTAAACAGTGAGTGGCCTACTTTTCATAAAATGATGCTTCAGAGGCTTTTCTAGACCATACAACTCTCTGGAAAAAAAAGAATACTTATTGTAGTCATATAAATATATTGAACACTGTGCAAAATGTTGTCAATCAGCAGCATCAGTACAAGAGAATCTTGTACCAATCAATTTTGGTGGATCCGTATTGCTAAGGCACTGCCAAAATGTTTGGTTTGTGAACTGTTTGTAAGGCAGGGATAACTTCAGTTGCTTCCTCAATGGTTTCCACTTTAGTTTGGTGTGGTGATGCCAGCATTACTATACAGGAGTAGAAATGTATGGGAAAAAATGCACATGTAATGACAGTGAGTAGTGGACTTCCTGAATGTGGAGAAACTGAGACATATTGTTGTAATTACACATATTTTACTTCACTTTACTTTACATATCAGACTGTTCATCAACTGGTCTGTTAATAGGTAAACATTTTTAGAATGTACTTAATGCTGTACACTGTAATGTTTTACACTAAAAGAAAAGGAAACATTTGGAGGTGTTTTTATTTATAGGTCATTATGCAATGGTTTTACTGGTTCAGCCAACTTGAGTTAAAATTGGGTTGTATGTAGCCCATGGACTACAATTAGTTTGACACCCCTGCTGTACTAATGCGTACAGTGCTGAACATCTGCGACTACTACTACTGTTGCTGCTGCTACTACGACTACTACTGCTAATGCTACTACTACTACTACTACTGATACTACTACTACTTCCACTACTATCTACTGCTAATGCTACTACTACTGCTACTGATACTACTACTACTACCACTACTATCTACTGCTAATACTACTACTGCTAATGCTACTACTACTACTGATACTGATACTACTACTACTACCACTACTATCTACTGCTAATGCTACTACTGCTAATGCTACTACTGATACTGATACTACTACTACTACTACTACTACTACTATCTACTGCTAATGCTACTACTACTGCTAATGCTACTACTACTGATACTGATACTACTACCACTATCTACTGCTAATGCTACTACTACTGCTAATGCTACTACTACTGATACTCATACTACTACTACTACCACTACTATCTACTGCTAATGCTACTACTACTGCTACTGATACTACTTCTACTACCACTACTATCTACTGCTAATGCTACTACTACTGTTAATGCTACTACTACTACTACTACTACTGCTACTGCTACTGCTACTGCTACTACTACTACTACCACTACTATCTACTGCTAGTGCTACTACTACTGCTAATGCTACTACTACTACTGCTACTACTACTGCTACTGATACTACTACTACTACTACTACTACCACTACTATCTACTGCTAATGCTACTACTACTGCTAATGCTACTACTACTACTGATACTGATACTACTACTACTACTACCACTACAACTACTACTGTCTACCAGCACCTTGCATGATAGCTCACTGCGTCATATAAATATCATCCCTTTGCTAATTAACCGCTACTTCAACTATCGCTATGACAGTTACTTCTTTGAGTTCTTCTACTACTATCACATACACTAGTACCACACAACTACTGCCACCATATGTACTTCTACTGCTACCATTATTTTTTTGCTGAAACACAGTTGCCAGAATAAATGTTGGCATTGTATTTTTCTGCAAACTAAGGAAATGTTACATTTGCACGTTTCATAGCCGATATGTTGAAGCTTAACATTTCTCAATGTTTCGCTGTGATTAGGTTTAGGTGTGGTTAGCTTAAGGTGTGGTTAGGTTAAGGTGTGGTTAGGTTTCAGGCACAAAAACCATTTGGTTTGGGATGGAAAACAATGCTTTTGTTGGTCACAATAGTCTGCTGCTGTCTGCTGCTTGGCAGCTGTCTCGTCTAGGTGTCACTTCGTTCACCATTACTTCTACCTCCTGATGTGAAGCTCATATACCTGTAAAGTGAACTATGTCATACCTATGAAATGTACAGATGTAACATAATATGTAGTGTAAAGAATTTTGGCGACTGGGCTGGTTACCCCTACTACTACTTTTACAAATACCATGACTATATTACTACAGCTAGATGTACTGCTTATGATACTATTCCATATAGCAATATCAATCAGCTATTTGATTACTGTCAATAAAGAAACATTTAGCACAAGTTCAATCAGTTGTTAATCATTGTAGCTCATCTCTCTAAGGTCTCTTAGCTATTATTATCATCATTATTATTATTATAATTATCATTATTATGTGTTTGAGTAGAATCCATTTGAAGGCTTTTCTATCAAAAAATCACAACCTTAGCAGAAGGATATTTAAACTACATGTTTTACTGCTTATGCCCTCCACCATCACCATCTCTACCACCAGGGCCATGACCTTATTTATGCTATCTCTTTAGATTAATCTAATATATGAATTTAACTAAAATCTCTTTACTTAAAAAGTGTTTGTATTCATGTTCACTGATGATGTCTTTCCTGGTTTCACTATTTTTACAATCATGAGTCCTATAATGCTAGTCCCATTATTATTTTTGTGCACAACTGCTACACTCTTAATAATGACTGTAATCCTGTATGTGTCTGTTTGTGTGTAGTTCTACAGGTGCTTCAGGGCGTTCTTTAGTTGCTCCACCCCCGAGCGAGGCTCCACCATAAAGACATTTTCACGGCCGACCAAGACGCTCCGCACCGTCCGCCAGGATAAGGAACAACACGTGTCGGCTCCTGCCCCCTCTTCAGTCCTGCCCTCGCCCAAATCTATCCACGGGTCCTCGGAGGGAGCCAATCACATCGCATCATCTCCACCTCCACCTCCATCGAATGGACACTCTGCTGCTTCCCACACTCCTGCTGCTAACACCCCCAAACCCAAACTGATTCTGGTGGCTCACTACAGGGAATAAAAAGAGGAACAACAACAGGAGTTGAACGTTTTACAATAGTGACAAGCAGGACGCAGGTCTCCAATTAACAACCGAATCCTTTCAATAGTCAAAAGGTCAAAGTTGCAGTGGGACTCTTAGATACAAGCTGGGACGTTTTAATCCCAGGACAGGTTATCATCGCTCTGTGAAGTCAGTAAACAGGGATACACACTAAATGCCAGTCTCACTCTGTTTACCAGAGGCACTGTATGCACAGCAGGAGAATAGGGCTAAGCATAGTGCTTTATGTTGATATTACACACAAAAAAAGCCACTTAAATAGGTCAAGCTTTTTGCTTGTATTGATGAAGTATCTTTGTTACGTAACTAAATAATGTTCTTTCTTAATCTGAGAAATGATTCAGGAACAATTTGGAGAAGCACAGCGTTCTTTGGCGGAGATTTCATTAATTGTTTGGTGTGTGTTTTTGTAAACGGGGCCATGAGTTATTTTGTCGGTTCAACTACGTAGCTACTGTTAGCAGGATTACTCTTTCTTTTTTCGGCGATAATTCGGCTGAAGAAGCGGGGTAAGCATTTTTTTCCTGACCCCATTTCCACGCCTGATATTTGAGGATTTGATACAGAGTATTAAAGATTTGTCAAACAATTTTATGCAATTTTAGAGCTGAGAAGGTTTTTATCATGCCTTTATTTGAACTTTGCTGCGTATAGGCTCTCTGTCGTCGATGCTGGGACTGTTATGGAAGCCAATAAAAGCACATTTCACCATGTTGAGGGACATAAATTGATTTCACTGTTTTGAGTTGTCTCGATGTTTCTGCTGTTTCTCTTTGTTTAGTGGAAACGTGGTTTTGTGTTGTCTCCAGATGTATTTTTGTTTGCTTACGTAACAAATGAAATCATGTCACAAACAGATTTAACTGTCTCAATCTTTTTCTATTTACTTCACCCAAAGTGTGTGTGTGTGTGTGTGTGTGTGTGTGTGTGTGTGTGTGTGTGTGTGTGTGTTCCTTTCGGAGCTCAGTGTCATTTTCTCTCTCAGTCTCTTTACTCCACATGTGTTGATTAATCCATAAATTATTAACACAGGCATTATTTACAGGGAGGGAAACAGATTAACATTCTACATTACAGCCTTCGTCTCGGTGAGAACAAACAGCATTTGGAGCGTTAGAGTGGAATATCACAACTGACAGCCATGAATGAATAATGAGCTGTAGGCTACAAAAACATACATACACAAACACAGACAAAAAGTCATTACTAATACATGTCTCACTACACATCTGGGCAGCTGCTCAGAATAACTTTTAGAGTTTGGGTGAGGTATATTTGTTTTGGGTATTCAAGTCTTGCAGGATTTTTAAGTGGCTGTAAAAAGTTTGAAGTTTGCTCCTTGATTGCAGAGGCTGAGGTAAACTTGAATTTATGGTGGTTGATTGTAACAGTGATAAGTTTTCACAGCAGGATAAAGTTTAAAAATGTCCATAAAACCATTTCAAATCACTCTTGCAGCAAAATCCACCCTTTCTCTGTCCATCAATACCCTTAGCAGACTCGGAAACAAAACATGTCTGATTCTTGTCAAATTTTATGTATTTATTTATTAATAATTATCTTTATTTGATTTCATGCTTTCCACCATGAGTATTTGCTTACAGTCTCATTCTGACAAACATACCTTGAAGTATTATGCCTGGTTCACACTACAGATATCAGCCCGATTATAGCCCAATGCAACGATGTACAGTGTCGGCAAGGATCGTGAATGACAACGAGAGTCGTACACGATAATCCGTTGTTTCATCTTGTGTAGTGTGTGATAGTAGATGATGACCAACACCACGTCTGGGACGCCTCACGACGTTCCAACAGAAAGTCTCGCATGTTTGATTTGCTTTATATTGTTCACGACTGCCCCCTTCATTTTCTAAAGAGGCTTTTATTGTGAAACATTTGCAGGAACTTGTTGTGGATTCAGTGACTTGCATGTTTGCATTCAGTACTTCAAATGTAGCTCCTGCCATCTGCTGGCGCTTTTTATGTTACTACAATAACATTTCAGCTGGCACATGAACAGACACAGTGACTGAAATAATTGCAAAGGTAATAAAAATAGGACAAGAATAACCCGATGACATCACACACATCATGAAAGACGACCAGGGATGATTGGTGTGTACCATCGTGTAGTGTGTCATGTCTGTCCTGGCACGATTTTATGACTCCACAATCGCCTAATCTGACATAGTGACTGTTAGAATGGACAGAAATGTTGTGTAGTGTGAACCAGGCATAAGATAGTATACAATTTTCTATCCTAGGAAGGTGTTAGGATATTGGGCTTTATAAATAAAATTGATTGATGATTGATTGACATGAAAACATCAGTATACTCCCCCACCCCACCACAAACTCCACACAGACACAATCACATTATAGTAGTTCTATTATCCGATTTTAGTCAAGATTTAGATTAATACACATCTTCAGGCTCAAACATCAGTAGTTTTTCCACATGTGAGGGGACCTGCTTTGTCCTAGCTCTCTCATTAGCCAGCAGCCCCAGTGCATAACCTCTAAAGACCAACAATTCACTGATCCAGTGCTGCAGGGAGGTCATTTTGGGTGGACTTCAGGCCATGTTCATGACATACGTTCATGACTTCTGAAGGCTCACATAAATCAGGGTACTCTCATTCACTGTTTTTAATTTTACCTATGAAAGGTAATGTACTATAATTTGTATATAACCCACGTAAACATGAGCTAGGACACTGTGATCACATGACCGATGCAATGCAGGCTGTTTTCATCATATGATGGAGGCAAAGGAGGAAGTCAGGCGACATAGCATGAAGATGCGCAAAGTCTGCGTAGGGAGTTAGTCAGGGTGGTGTACAAGCCATCAAACACAGGACCAGGGTTGTGCCCCTTGTGACACCAAAAGTCAACACTGAGTTATTTTAAGTTACATAACTTGACTGTGTCACGTCGCTTTACGTCGCCTTAAGTCACCTTACATCTTGTCTTTTCGTAAGATATCATGTTAACCATTGTGCTAGGTTATGTTGTGTAACTGGACAACTGAAGATGGTTTTATGAATGCAGAGCTGGTTGAGGGTTAAAAATATTATGCACTTACAACGTAACACTATATCCATTGCATTTGGATTAAATTACCTTCGAGGATGGGCTTTGGCTGACAAGATGCATCAGCATTTGCTTGATTTTGAGTTCCTTGTGTTGGGTATAGATGACCCAATGAAGTAGTGATTCTGGAAATCCAGCTTGAGTGAAAGAACCACAAATTTTCAGCAATATTTAATACAATGAGACAGGATTTTACTGTGGAAAGTTAATAATAATAATAGATTTTATTTGTAGTGCACTTTTCATCCTTGGATCTCAAAGTGCTACAGGTTAAAAGCATAATATAAAAACATATGAAAAAAAAACAAAAACACTATAATTAGCTCAAATTAACAGTCAAAGGCCTTTTTGAATAAAAAGGTTTTCAGGCCTTCTTTAAAAGAGTCCAGGCTCTGTACAGCCCTCAGCTGGAGAGGGAGGTTGTTCCACAAACGTGGTGCGGCCGAGCAAAAGGCTCGGTCTCCCACGGTGCAGAGCTTGGTGCTGGGGACTCGGAGAAGTAGGCTGCTTGCAGATCTGAGGGTGCGGGTGGAGGATTGTGGAGTGATTAGTTCTTGTAGGTAGGGAGGTGCATGTCCACTGATGCATTTGTGGGTGAGCAGCAGGATGTAATTGATCCAGGACGAGACAGGGAGCCAGTGCAGTGAGTGTAGAATGGGGGTTATGTGCTCATGTTCTACGGACTCTCATCAGGACCCTGGCAGCGTTGTTCTGGATGTATTGCAACTTCTGGATGTTCTTGCCAGGAATCCCGATGAAGAGTCCGTTGCAGTAGTCCAGTCTCGAGGAGATAAAGGCATGGACTACCTTTTCTGCATCTGGGAGGGTTAATGTGGGGCGGAGTCTGGAGATGTAGAATGAGGTCTTGCACAGGTGTTTTATATGGTCATCGAAGGTCAAGTGGGGTTCAAACTGAACCCCCAGATTTTTAATTGAGGAGGAGAGAGGGATGAGCTGGCCGTCGAAGGTAAGTTGGGATATGGGTGAAAACGGAACTATTTTACCTGCTATCTTGACAATCAAGACGTTAACCATAGAATTACCTGTTCTTCCCACTGCAGTGTATTCTACTTGGAAGATACAATTACAGTGATGCTGAAAAATGTTGCATCAAAAGTTCAGCCGGGTTGAACTTTTTCAGCTGCACAAAACAACTTATCTTTTTGTATCAGAGCCCTGCTGTAATAGAAGCGGGACAGGGGGATCATTTAAATGACAGAATAGGCCACATTTTTTCACACTGTGTTTACGTTTTCCCAAAATATGATTTGGTATGCAATCTGAGTGAAGTGATCCTTTCATAGCATTCATAGCAAACTGGCCCTGGCTCTTTTCACCATGAATATATTCTTTTAGATTGATTCAGGGCTGCTTTGTGTGTGGCGTGGTGTGGTGTGTGTGTGTGTGTGCGTGCGTGTGTGCGTGTGTGCGTGCATGCGTGCGTGTGTGTGAGTCTGTCTGTCTGGGTGCAATTATAAACACAGAAACAGAGAAGTGAGCGAGCCTTGGCCTTATCACTTGCAGAGACAAAGATTACGTAATCAAACAGATTAAATATGGACGACTGATTATCAGGCCCAGACATCCAGACTAACAGCAATACCCTTTATGTGAGACTGTATAATAAATTGTTACACTGTTGTGATGGGATGTCAGGACACAGAGTTCACATTTTAATCGAATTATACGGAAAAGTTGAAATCAAGTTGGAGGCCTACCACTGCTCAGCTCAAAAAAATCTCACAGCGCTACGCATAAGAAATTCTTGTAATCTCATTTCTTAGTAAAAGACAGCTGGCTGTGTTTATATTTCTCGTTTAATATACTCAAAATTGTTCCATATGTGTGCCCTCACTCAATTATTTGCAGGTTTGTTTATTTTTGAAGCACAGCCAAGTTTAATTTCTGCAGAAAATTGTCTGTCACCCACCCTTTCACACAGTTCCGCCTGAGAGATCCAGTTGATGAAGTAACTCAGGATATGATGGGTTCGGTGCAGGATAATTATCAACATGGCAGTGGAAGTTTTCAGTGTTACATCAGCTAAGATAGCCTTCATTATTATACAGACTCACGTCACAGCTGGATAGTTTCTGCCCCACGGACCCAAATCAGATTAACCTGGTCATAATGTGCATATTTTAAGTCTGTCTGAAATTTTAGTCAGATGTTATCAACAAATGTCATCAACATTATTCCAGTTGAGAATTCAAAAGGTACGACTAAACACTGACACAGTCATTTTTTATGATAATACAGTGCTACGTTCATTCATTTCTGCATAGAGTCAATGTAATGACACTTTCAGCATACTCTTATGATATCAAAATGATAAAGACGCTGCAATTTGATGTTGTTATTCCTTGTGACAGCCAAAATCACTGGAATAAAAGTGCTGGCATTGGTACATTTCTGCAAACCATGGATATATACATTTGTAGATTTCATATGTATCATATCAACATTTATAAGGTGACGTAGTTCAGATTACATACTGTATATCTGAGCTGACTGTCTCATCAGGTGGACTGTTCGAGACCAACAAAAGTGAGTTCAGGACATTTCCAGTCGTGTTTGTGGTAACAAAAGCAGGTATTTTTTAATGAGTTTGGGACATTTTTAGCCATATTTGTAACAACAAAAGTGGGTATTTTTCAATAAGAGTCTGGGACATTTCCAGCTGTGTTTTTAGCAACAAAAGCGGGAATTTTCAACTGAAGTTTGGGTCATTTCAAGCTATGTTGGTAGCAGCAAAAGCGGGTCATTTTAAACAAGAGTTTGAGACATTTCAAGCGTTCTTGTAGTGACAACAGCAGGTCATTTTGAAATGAGAGTTCAGGACATTTTCAGCTTTGTTTGAAGTGATGAAAGCGGGTATTTTTTATAATTTCAAGTCACGTGGAGAGGGGGGGGGGGACATATGCATTGAAACAGATTATATTACTGATACTAAATAACGTTGCGGAGCACTTTTTTTATTCCGACGCCACACAGTCACATCTACAGTACACGCATGAACATGAACACATGCTTGCTCAGATTCTCTGATCCCACTCTAACAGGCCAAGCCTATTTACACATAAACGCACAGATGAAACTCTAGCAAACAACAAAGTACATCCAGTCCACAACCACAACCAAAACTCATCTTGCTGCCTTGAATCTAAATCAACATCATATTCATTATCATCACAAGTCAGCACTCATATCAGACTGATGTGCAGAGCTGCACACACACACACACACACACACACACACACACACACCCAACAACAAAATAAGCGCAGCTGCGCAGTTACTGAAAACTAACCAGAACGCTGAATTTCTGACCATTACCGCCCGCAACCGCAATGTGTATGTCCACTCCCGCCCGCTCCCGCAAAACTCTGAGAATTTATGCCCGCACAATAATTGAGATGCATTGATTTTGTGTCTTCTCCCGTCCCGCAGGAGGAAACACGTCATTTTATAGGCTATTAATAAAGAGATTCATGGGGTTGTTTGTTTCGTTTCCCTGGCCTGCATGTCTTTTGACGCACTGGTCAGGAATAGCACTCCTATTTCGTTGTTTTCATTTAGTTTTTAATGAAATAAAGTCTGTTTCATATTCTATTCTCCTCCTCTGTATTTATTTATTTTTCTACCTTTATATAATCACGCAGTGATTGAGGTTAAGGCAGGCCTGGCGCCAGGGTGGAGTTACTGAGGGGGCGGTTAAAAATTACAAGGGGGCACATCTTTATTATGCAACATAGGTTCACACAGTGAGTTATAAAGAGCGCGCAGACGTGCGTAATAGTCCCGCTTAATGACAGCTCGTCGCCGGTGAAACACAATAAACTGCATGTCTTCTTTCATGTTTGTCTCATGACAGATGGAGCTGACAGACAGACAGACAGACAGGTGGAGCAAGCGGCAAATTGGTATGAAAGCTGGTTCAGGGCATATTCGTCCATTTATGAATAAATATGGAGTGGAAACGCTCATGCATGTGCACCAAGTTCCTGTGTTGACATCCTGTCGCTAGGCTACATCTTCTTCTTCTTCTTTTTCTTCTTCTTCTACTGTTTAATGGGGACCCGCGGGATCCGGCGGGACCCAATCCCAATGCAGCCCTCTATGTCAGAGTACAAAAGTTACCCGGGCCATGGCCCCCCTGGCCCCCCCGGTTCCGCGGTCTATGATCTTTAACGAGCGTTTGGGACATTTTCAGTCATGTTTGTAGTAACGAAAGTGGATGTTTTTTAACGAGATGTCAGGACATTTCCAGCTGTGTTTGTGGTAACAAAAGCAAGTATTTTTAATGAGTTTGGGACATTTCTAGCCATATTTGTAACGACAAAAATGTGTATTTTTCTGTAAGAGTTTGGGACCTTTCCAGCCATGTTTGTAACAACAAATGTAGGACATTTCCAGCATTCTTGTAGTGACAAAAGCAAGTAATTTTTTATGAAAGTTTAGGACATACCCAGCCATGTTTGTAGTGATGAAAGTAGGTATTTTTTAAGAAGATGTCAGGACATTTCTAGCTTTGTTGATGGTAACAAAAGCAGTAATTTTTTACTGATGTGGACATCTCAAGCCATGTTTGCAGCGACAAAAGCAGGTCCTTTTAAACAAAAATTTGAGACATTTCCAGCTTTCTTGTGGTGAGAAAAGCAGGTCATTTTTAACAAGAGTTCGGTACAATTCCACTTGTGTTTGTAGCGACCAAACCGGGCACTTTAAGCCAATACATGGTATTTTCTCAACCCTAATCAAGTAGTTTTGTGCTTAAACATAACCACGTTAACCACAACATTGTCACAAAATATATTTGAAAACCTGAAACATAAAGAAATGTAAAGTTTCAACATATCTGCTTCATATTGAACCTTCTAATGTAATATATCCGTAGTTTACATGTAAATATGTAATGCAATCATTTATCCTGTGGATGGGGTTGATTGTGAATGGCTTTTAATGAGGTGGTCACTCTCTTACAGGCATTGATCCACACAAACATTGATCCACACACTAAAGATGAAACAGAAGGATAAATGAACTTGTTTCGTGTGTCTTTGTTGCCAGAAGACACTTAAAGAGCAAAAACAAGAGGAAAGCACCTCCATTATTAATAATTGATTGTTTGACATGTCCTTAGCGTGTCTCTCCCCTGACTCTATTATAATTGGATTGAGCAGAAATGTCTCCTCATCAACTGATGTCTCATTTGTCACTGGGCCAAATCCAATCTTAACGGGAGTCATATTGGAAAAATGAGTGTGAATCTCCACTAAAATCGCTACTTCCATCCCTTATAAGCAGCTTGATAAAGAGAGGGAGCATAAAACTTGTTATATAATACTACATCATCAGGATGAATGCGCAGTTTGAGTGAGTGAAACTGTGGGGAAAAAGATGCCAAATAGGCCCAGTGGTTTTAGAGACTTAACTGAAATTCTGTAAATTGGATGTTTTTTTCCTTTGAATCAAAATGGATTTTTTTTTTTAATTAAGCTGAGGGATTACACTCTCCTTTACGGATTTAGAAAATTCTTTATTTATATGCATGTTTTCTTTTATAAAACTATTAAAATTCACCAGCGTGAGAAGAATCTGTTACACTTTGGCAACATATTTGACTTTTACAGTATTAATATAGTTTCTTCAGTATGCTATTCTCATTTTGATTAAAGACCCCATAAAGTGCCATAGCAAAGTTCATCCGCACATCAATCAAAAAATAGGTGATGCTAAAAGCTGGTGGCCACTCACAGGGCTAAATGGGAAACTGACATTACTGTCACTTTGTATATACTTATCAGTTTCAAAAAATCAAGCCAATCACCAGAAAAAAAGTCAGCATTGAATGTTTCTACGAACCACGGATATGTTATAATTTCCACATTATTATGGAGCAGATACGTTAAAACTTCAATTAAGGCTGAGGTTAACAGGAAAAGATTATCTTTTGGCTAAAAATGCACCGTTTGGGGGGCTAAATCACAGCAGAAAAAGCTGCAATGTCTCAGTAAAAACAACTGCTTTTTCGGACCCAAAAAGCTGCAAAGGAAAAACAGCAACAAGTCGGTACAAAGCACCCATGCTGGGTGCCTAAGAAGCTGCTGGGAACACAGCATTGACTTGATGAATCACAACCTTGCACAGTGGTCTGCAGCTTGGCAGACATCTCGCCTAGGTGACCTGCCATCTGCCATCCCCGCTATCTCCAGATGGCAAAGTCAGTATATATATTACGTCACTTTAGAAACGTTTGATATGATATGTCAATTCAATTCAATTCAATTTTATTTATAAAGCCCAATATCACAAATCACAATTTGCCTCACAGGGCTTTACAGCATACGACATCCCTCTGTCCTTATGACCCTCGCAGCAGATAAGGAAAAACTCCCCAAAAAAAACCCTTTAACG